>NC_048575.1:60733872-60963872 GCF_013265735.2 Oncorhynchus mykiss
TTGGCAGATTGTACACACTCCAACAGTCTCTCATTTACAATTTGAAAAGTATTTGATAATGCCTCGAACTTCGCGCCGGCTTCCCCTTTGTGTCCGTAATGCATCTTTAAAAAAATCCATGCCTTTTGCGACCCGGAGTGCTGCGTTGTGCCCTTCTCCCCGAGTGTGCTGACCAATCCGAAGCCTCTCTGTCATGTGATCGGGTCTTTCTCACAGGCTACAAGTAAAGACAGACACATCAGGGACGCAACTGTGTGTGTCCTTATCCAATCCCGAGGTGAATATTGAAGATATTGGATGGACTGTCCACATTTACTTTTCGTCAGCCAACAAGATGAGTAGGCCTAACGAACAGCAAAAGCACTAGCCTATGTCAATCTACTATCCCCCATAGCACAAAAGTCGACCTATTCTATTCTGTTTGAAAAATAAATATTCCAAACATAGTCTGGAACAGTTGTGGGATGCGATAGATCCCAAATGAATACCACTAGCATCAAAAATACTTTTTTATGCAATGTGGCTGACACAATATCAGAACGTTTAGCTTGAAATGTTGATAAACTATTAGGCTATTTCTTCACATTCTTCACCCACTGTACACACACACACACACACACACACACACACACACACACACACGTTAGGCTCTACACCCCTTGTAAAGCGGATTAATGTGCTTCATTTTAAGAAGTTACTTGGAAACTTTAGTTGTGATACAAACCTTATTAACATGTATAGGCCTATGGGCTAGGCTACATGAGGTGTGTGACTATGATTAGAAAATGTTGCAAAAAAAGCATAATTTCTTATGCTATCATTCACAAGATAATATATAATTCACAAGTGATAGTCTGATGGGTGACAATATTAGCCAATTCATGATTTAATCTAGTCTTTACACATGCTAAATAATATGTGACATTTGTTTTGATTTAGAATGGACCATTATCATGGACCTGTATCGAAACAGGAGCAGCGGGAAAAAAATACATGTCATCTATGCACTTACAGTTACTGGAGAACACTTTTGCATTGGTGTCAGAGTGATTAGAGGGACAATAGAGTGCTGGGTACCAGGCAGTTAGCATGTTTGGTAGACTACTAATGACCAGCAGCAGCAATGTTTGGAGAAGCCTAATTACTGTGACTAAAAGGCCATGTGGAATTTGACTGCCTTCATGACTCGTGGCCGCCGGTGTGTCGTCGCACCAGCCCTATGTACATAGCAACGTGCATGCCCAGCCTACCTGAGGAGCTGTCTTTTTCATAAATCTATTTCCTGTGTTTGAGGGGTGGAAAATGCAATTGTCACAAATCTCGCTGGATTGGTTGCTTTCATTTTTTCCAATTAACTTTACGAGCGCAGAAAATGTTTAGTAATGACGTGTCAAACACACCCCGGTAAATACTAAACTTAGTCTGGTATTTAACGCATCTTCTCAACACTTACATCACAAAAGATAAAGTTATTTTGATGGGTGTACATTTTTTGTGGAGTTGAAAAACTTTATAATTCAATACAATTGAAATGTTTACAAAATGAGATGCGCCGAAATGAATGCAACTTATGAAAATGAACACTCGGATTATAGTGATATTATGTCTGATCTCACAAACAATGTAAAGTACACTACTGTATACAGTGCATTTGGAAAGTATTCAGACCCCTTGAATTTTTCCACATTGTTACTTTACAGCCTTATTCTAAAATGTATTACATTTATTTATTTCCTCATCAATCTACACACAATACTCCATAAAGACAAAGTGAAAACAGGTTTTTAGATATTTTTGCACATTTATTCAAACCAAAAAATGGAAATATCACTTTACATAAGTATTCAGACCCTTTATTGAGTACTTTGTTTAAGCACTTTTGGCAGTGATTACAGCTTCGAGTCCTCTTGGGTATGAATCTACAAGCTTGGTATATCTGTATTTGGGGAGTTTCTCCCACTCATCTCTGCAGATCCTCTCAAGTTCTGTCAGGTTGGATGGGGAGCGTCGCTGCACAGCTATTTTCAGGTCTCTCCAGAGATGTTCGATCGGGTTCAAGTCCGGGCTCTAGATGGGCCACTCAAGGACATTCAGAGACTTGTCGTGAAGCCACTCCTGCGTTGCATTGGCTGTGTGCTTAGGGTCATTGTCTTGTTGGAAGGTGAACATTCGCCCCAGTCTGAGATCCTGAGAGCTCAGGAGCAGGTTTTCATCAAGGATCTCTCTACTTTGCTCCGTTCATCTTTGTCTCGATCATGACAAGCCTCCCAGTCCCTGGTGCTGAAAAACATCCCCACAGCATGATGCTGCCACCACCATGCTTCACCTTAGGGACGGTGTCAGGTTTCCTCCAGATGTGATGCTTGGCATTCAGGCCAAAAATAGTACAATCTTGGTTTCATCAGACCAGAGAATCTTGTTTTTCATGGTCTGAGAGTCCTTCAGGTGCATTTTGGCAAACTCCAAGCAGGCTGTCGTGTGCCTTTTACTGGGGAGTGGCTTCCGTCAGGCCGCTCTACCATAAAGGCCTGATTAGTGGAGTGCTGCAAAGATGGTTGTCCTTCTGGAAGGTTCTCCCATCTCCACAGAGGAACTCTAGAGCTCTGTTAGAGTTACCATCAGGTTCTTGTTCACCTCCCTGACCAAGGAACCTTCTCCCCCGATTGATCAGTTGGGCCAGGCGGCCAGCTCTAGATTGATGGAGGCCACTGTGTTCTTTGGGAACTTCAATGCTGCAGAAACGTTTTGGTACCCTTCCCCAGATCTGTGCCTCGACACAATCCTGTCTCGGAGCTCTACTGACAATTCCTTCGACCTCATGGCTTAGAGTTTGCTTTGATATGCACTGTCAACAGTGGGACCACATATAGACAGGTGTGCATTTACAAATCATGTCCAATCAATTGAATTTACCACAGATGGAACCCAATCAAGTTGTAGAAATATCTCAAGGATTATCAATGGAAACAGGATGTAGCTGAGCTCAAATGAGTCACATAGAAATGGGTCTGAATACTTATGTAAATAAGGTCTTTATTTTAATAAATGTGCAAACATTTCTAAAAACATGTTTTCTCTATGTCATTATGGGGCATTGTATGTAGATTGTGGGAAAAAATGATTCAATCAATTTTAGAAATCTTAATGCTACAGCATACAATGACATTCTAGACGATTCTGTGCTTCCAACTTTGTGGCAAAAGTTTGGGGAAGGCCTTATCCTGTTTCAGCATGACAATGCCCCCGTGCACAAAGTGAGGTCCATACAGAAATGGTTAGTAGAGATCGGTGTGGAAGAATTTGACTGGCCTGGCCTTGACCTCAACCCAATCGAACACCTTTGGGATGATTTGGAACACCGACTGCGAGCCAGGTCTAAATCGCCAAACCTCACTAATGCTCGTGGCTGAATGGAAGCAAGTCCCTGCAGCAATGTTCCAACTAGAGGTCGACCGATTATGATTTTTCAACGCCGATACCGATACCGATTATTGGAGGACCAAAAAAGCGCCGATGCCGATTAATCAGCCGATTTTTTACATTTATTTGTAATAATGACAATTTCAACAACACTGAATGAACACTTATTTTAACTTAATATAATTCATCAATAAAATCAATTTAGCCTCAAATAAATAATGAAACATATTCAATTTGGTTTGAATAATGCAAAAACAGTGTTGGAAAAGAAAGTAAAAGTGCAATATGTGCCATGTAAGAAAGCTAACGTTACAGTTCCTTGCTCAGAACATGAGAACATATGAAAGCTGGTGGTTCCTTTTAACTTGAGTCTTCAATATTCCCATTTAAGAAGTTTTAGGTTGTAGTTATTATAGGTATTCCATATACCTTTGACTATTGGATGTTCTTATAGGCCCTTTAGTATTGCCAGTGTAACAGTATATTTGGCTTCCGTCCCTCTCCTCGTTCCAACCTGGGCTCGAACCAGGAACACATCGACAACAGCCACCCTCGAAGTAGCGTTACCCATGCAGAGCAAGGGGAACAACCACTCCAAGTCTCAGAGAGAGTGACATTTGAAACACTTTTAGTGCGCATCCCGCTAACTAGCTAGCCATTTCACATTGATTACACCAGCATAATCTCGCAGGTTGATAGGCTTGAAGTCATAAACAGCTCAATGCTTGAAGCATTGCGAAGAGCTGCTGGCATAACGCACGAAAGTGCTGTTTGAATGAATGCTTAAAAGACTGCTCTATCAAATCATAGACTTAATTATAACATAATAACACACAGAAATACAAGCCTTAGGTCATTAATATGGTTGAATCCGGAAACTATCATCTCAAAAACAAGACGTTTATTCTTTCAGTGAAATACAGAACCGTTCCGTATTTTATCTAATGGGTGGCATGCATAAATCTAAATATTCCTGTTACATTGCACAACGTTCAATGTTATGTCATAATTACATACAATTCTGGCAAATTAGGCGGCCCAAACTGTTGCATATACCCTGACTCTGCTTACAATGAACGCAAGAGAAGTGACACAATTTCACCTGGTTAATATTGCCTGCTAACCTGGATTTCTTTTAGCTAAATATCCAGGTTTAAAAATATATACTTCTCAGTGCTAGCTGTGCCACCAGAGACTCTGGGTTCAAGCCCAGGCTCTGTCGCAGCCGGCCACATCCCGGGAGGTCCATGGGCCGACGCACAATTGGCCTAGAGTAGTCCGGGTTAAGGAGGGTTTGGCTGTCAGGTATATCCTTGTCTCATCGCACACTAGCGAATCCTGTGGCGGGCCGGGCACAGCTGCCCGCTAACCAGGTCGCCAGGTGCACGGTGTTTCCTCTGACACATTGGTGCGGCTGGTTTCCGGGTTGGATGCGCGCTGTGTTAAGAAGCAGTGCGGCTTGGTTGGGTTGTGTTTCGGAGGACGTATGCTTTCGACCCTCGTCTCTCCCGAGCCTGTACGGGAGTTGTAGCGATGAGACAAGATAGTAGCTACTAACAATTGGATACCACGAAATTGGGGAGAAAAGGGGATACAATTCCCCAAAATTAAATGAATTAAATAAAAAGAAAATATATATTGATTTTAAGAAAGGCATTGATGTTTATGGTTAGGTACACATTGGAGCAACGTTAGTCCTTTTTCGCGAATACGCACCACATCGATTACAGTGGGGCAAAAAAGTATTTAGTCAGCCACAAATTGTGCAAGTTCTCCCACTTAAAAAGATGAGGCCTGTAATTTTCATCATAGGTACACTTCAACTATGACAGACAAAATGAGAAAAAAAATCCAGAAAATCACATTGTAGGATTTTTAATTTATTTATTTGCAAATTGTGGTGGAAAATATGTATTTGGTCAATAACAAAAGTTTCTCAATACTTTGTTATACCATTTGTTGGCAATGACAGAGGTAAAACGTTTTCTGTAAGTCTTCACAAGGTTTTCACACACTGTTGCTGGTATTTTGGCCCATTCCTCCTTGAGCAGTGATGTTTTGGGGCTGTTGCTGGGCAACACGGACTTTCAACTCCCTCCAAAGATGTTCTATGGGGTTGAGATCTGGAGACTGGCTAGGCCACTCCAGGACCTTGAAATGCTTCTTACGAAGCCACTCCTTCGTTGCCCGGGCGGTGTTTTTGGGATCATTGTCATGCTGAAAGACCCAGCCACGTTTCATCTTCAATGCCTTTGCTGATGGAAGGAGGTTTTCACTCAAAATCTCACGATACATGGCCCCATTCATTCTTTCCTTTACACGGATCAGTCGTCCTGGTCCCTTTGCAGAAAAACAGCCCAAAGCATGATGTTTCCACCCCCATGCTTCACAGTAGGTATGGTGTTCTTTGGATGCAACTCAGCATTCTTTGTCCTCCAAACACGACGAGTTGAGTTTTTACCAAAAAGTTTTATTTTGGTTTCATCTGACCATATGACATTCTCCCAATCTTCTTCTGAATCATCCAAATGCTCTCTAGCAAACTTCAGACGGGCCTGAACATGTACTGGCTTAAGCAGGGGGACACGTCTGGCACTGCAGGATTTGAGTCCCTGGCGGCGTAGTGTGTTACTGATGGTAGGCTTTGTTACTTTGATCCCAGCTCTCTGCAGGTCATTCACTAGGTCCCCCCGTGTGGTTCTGGGATTTTTGCTCACCGTTCTTGTGATCATTTTGACCCCATGTGGTGAGATCTTGCGTGGAGCCCCAGATCGAGGGAGATTATCAGTTGTCTTGTATGTCTTCCATTTCCTAATAATTGCTCCCACAGTTGATTTCTTCAAACCAAGCTGCTTACCTATTGCAGATTCAGTCTTCCCAGCCTGGTGCAGGTCTACAATTCTGTTTCTGGTCTCCTTTGACAGCTCTTTGGTCTTGGCCATAGTGGAGTTTGAAGTGTGACTGTTTGAGGTTGTGGACAGGTGTCTTTTATACTGATAACAAGTTCAAACAGGTGCCATTAATACAGGTAACCAGTGGAGGATAGAGGAGCCTCTTAAAGAAGAAGTTACAGGTCTGTGAGAACCAGAAATCTTGCTTGTTTGTAGGTGACCAAATACTTATTTTCCACCATAATTTGCAAATAAATCATTAAAAATCCTACAATGTGATTTTCAGATTTGTTTTTCCCTCTCATTTTGTCTGTCATAGTTGAAGTGTACCTATGATGAAAATTACAGGCCCCTCTCATCTTTTTAAGTGGGAGAACTTGCACAATTGGTGGCTGACTAAATACTTTTTTGCCCCACTGTATATCCAACGCAGGACACACTAGATAAATAGTAATATCATCAACCATGTGTAGTTAACTAGTGATTATGATTGATTGATTGTTTTTTATAAGATACATTTAATGCTAGCTAGCAACTTACCTTGGCTTACTGCATTCGCGTAACAGGCAGGCTCCTCGTGAGGCAGGTGGTTAGAGCGTTGGAATAGTTAACTGTAAGGTTGCAAGATAGAATCCCCGAGCTAAAAATCTGTCGTTCTGCCCCTAAACAAGGCAGTTAACCCACCGTTCCTAGGCCATCATTGAAAATAAGAATGTGTTCTTAACTGACTTGCCTAGTTAAATAAAGATTAAATAATGGTGTAATTTTTTAAAATAATAATAAATAAAATCGGCCAAATCGGTGTCCAAAAATACCAATTTCCGATTGTTATGAAAACTTGAAATCGGCCCTAATTAATCGGCCATTCCGATTAATCGGTCGACCTCTAGCTCCAACATCTAGTGGAAAGTCTATTTTAGCAGCAAAGGGGGGACCAACTCCATATTAATGCCCATAATTTTGGAATGAGATGATTGTCGAGCATATACACAGAGCAAGTTGTGGTTACAGCCCTATGAAACCCGTTTATGTTAATCTATTAAAATACACACAGTGTATTTATGCAAATGCAGCACACAATATTTTTGCAAATACCTGATACCATTATAAAATGTATATATGAGTGAATAAAAGTGAAATTTTACATTAAATTGAATACCAGAATTCCCACCAAAATCGCTGAACTTCATTATTTGTCCGTGGCAGTAAAATGTTTTGTGCTATAATTCGGTCAATATCTGATGGATTATAAAAATTCCAAAAGGTTTGGAGTATCTTCCTCCATTGTCCAACTGTTGCATTTATTTAAACCTTTAACAATTTTGATGACCGTTGCTAGTGTGTGTTTGTACTCACCATGTTACCCTGTTTGACACAGTAGCCACACCTCAGCACGCCTGGTCTACTGCCTACAGCGTTGACCTTCCTGTCCCCTACCTCCATCTCCTCCCCCTCATTCTGCAACACACACACAATCATCATAATTATCACCATCACTGTACATCATCATCATCCTCCCCCTCCATTGTCATCACCACCATCATCACAAACACCAACATGGTCACCATGGCAATGGTGCGTTTGGACTAGAACATAGTACCTGGTACATGGGGGTGTGCACCACCACTCCCCCGATGATCTCAGTCTTATAGGCCTGCCTCTTAACCCCTGCCTCACCGGTTACCATAGAAACCTCTGTCCTTGGCTGGAGAGGTCTAGCTTTCGGGACCTACAGAAAACAACAGTTTGAGCATCAAGTCAAACCCATAGCTAGCATTTAGCATTTATCCAACAATACATTATCATTAACTTTCACTTACTGATAAACCATGAAACTATAATGTAACATATTTCTGGAGTGATAAACAAGACATTTGATATAAACATGGCGGACATGTAGGCCTACAGGGTTTCTTCAGGGGGAGTCAAAGAGGAAGTGGAATAGCGAGAGCATCTGTGTTTCCTGTGTGAGGGCAGGTGACAATACAGAAGAAACAGAGCAGCACCACACTCTAGCCTCACAGAGCCAAACACAGTGTTGACTATTGGGCCACAGGTCCCAATAATTTCTCCTTTCTCCCGAAGTGTGCACTTGTTCACCTCCTTTCATGGATTGAAAACAAAATGACTGGTATATGGAAACTCCCTCTAGGCCATGCCTATACCAATCCCATGCTTAAACATTTGTGTGAAGTGGTGAACGAGTGCACACTTCAGGAGAAAAAGAGAGAGAGAAAAGAGATTATTGGGATGTAATCACTAACTGCTGTTCTCAGCCTTCTGTAGTGGTGTGGAGGGGAGGAGTTACAGGCCTTATGACCTCCATGACTCAGCATTAAACTCTCTGACCCCCCCCCCCCCCCCCCCCCAAGAAAAATGTGTGGTCGAGAAGATTGCATGTGTGTGTGCTCTATAGTGCAGCTCCACAGCACAAACATCAGCAGTCTGTTAAAACAGTGTGTGTGGAAAGCCCCCCACAGGCTGGATATAAGTTAGCACACACACTGTTCTTACCTAAATGTAAATATGACCCGGTACATTGGCTCAGTACTCCCTGTATATAGCCTTATTATTTTATTGTGTTATTTTTTTTACTTTAGTTTATTTTGCAAATATTTTCTTACTATGCATTGTTGGTTAAGGGCTTGTAAGTAAGAATTTCACACTAAGGTCTGTTGTGTTCGACGCATGTGACAAATAACATTTGATTTGACATGAATCTGCTATGTGAAACCTGAAAACAACTCCCACTGTCCTGTTTCACCATTTCCTCATATTTTAGATGTGTGTGTGTGTGTGTGTGTACACCCTGGCCAAACAGTTGAATGTGAGACCACAGACTTCTTCCTCTTGAGTGCTATATACAGATAACTACCAAAATAAAGGAAACACCAATATACAGTGTCTTAATAGGGCTTTGGGCAACCAAAAGCCAGAACAGATTCAATGTGTCACATCCTGACCTTAGTTTCTTTTTTATGTCTCTGTTTAAGTTTGGTCAGGGCGTGAGTTGGGGTGGGCATTCTGTTGTGTTTTCTGTTGTGTGTCTGCACCAGCCAGAACTGTTTCAGTCGTTCGCTTTGTTATTTTTGTGTTCATTAAATAAATATGGACACATACCACGCTGCACCTTGGTCCTCTCCTTCCAACAGCCATTACAGAATGCATAGATTTTACAAGTGTCTGGAACTCTACTGGAGGGATGCGACACCATTCTTTCACGAAAATATTCCATAATTTGGTGATTGTTTTGATGGTGGTGGAAAACACGGTCTCAGGCACCGTTCCATAATCTCTCATAAGTGTTCTATTGGGTTAGAACTGGTGACTGAGATGGCCATGGCATATGGTTTACATTATTTTCTTGCTCATCAAACCATTAAGTGACCACTCATGCCTTGTGGATGGGGACAATGTCATCCGATGGGGGCATAGCTTGCCTATTATTTTTATGCTTGACCCTAAGCATGATGGGATGTTAATTGCTTAATTAAGTCAGGAACCACACCTGTGTGGAAGCACCTGCTTTCAAAATAGTTTGTATCCCTCATTTACTCAAGTGCTTCCATTGTGTTTGCAGTTACATGTATCTATGGCTCTGTGTGACATCACTTCTTGTCAGTGTGACTCAGGTGATTGTAGTTTCAGCTGCACCTAGCCTACGGGTTTACCGAAATCAAACATGAACATATTACGTGTAGTGTTAGAGTCAAGTTATAAATGCAATATCAAAAAGGTAGAGTCAGACACAGTTACACTAATATATAATTAGTGTAACTGTGCACATATTTTTTTTTTATATGAAATCACTATTTCTTCTAAAATAAGTTGAAACTGAAATAACTTTTGGGGTTCATATATTTTTTTGTTTGATTTACAACTGTACAGGACCCCCCAAAATAATAATGGCCTAGACTAAACGATTACGAATTCAGAAGAATTCAAAATAATTTGGTTGGAGGCAGGTGATTCTCATTTACAGTGTAATTTCTCTCACCTGTGGGAAGTTGCGGGTCAAATCAAATCCAATTTTATTGGTCGCAGACACATATTCAGCAGATGTTATTGCGGGTGTAGAGAAATATTTGGGTTCCTACAGCAGCTCCATCACTGCAGTAATATCTAATACACAGCAACAGTTGCAGGTGCGTACAAGGTAAAAATAACAATTCAGCCAGTTTTGAGAAGAGAAAATGGAACATTCCACTCCATACCACTTCACTGTAAAGTGCATGGATGGCAATATATTACAGTACAACTGTATGCACGAAGTAAACAGCAACGTTAGGCCCATTGCCACAATAACCAAAAGTAGTAAAACGCAAACCTAAACTTCTCCGTTCTTTCTGATTCGCAGCAATGAGGCTGTAGCTATTGAAGAGCATCCGTGCAGACGCCCTGTGATACTCTGAGTGCCAAAGGTGACACCATTGGTTCTAAAGTGGTTTGGCAAAATGTGTTACGTTCTTTTCTGGGGCCTTTCACAGCTCAAAATAGGATGCTGCCCCTTTAAGACAAACGTTCCAAAATAGACATTGACTGGCTACAGTAGACCAGCCAAGACCAATGCTAGGTGTCTTTTTGTATCTTTCTTTATACAGACTATCAACAGTAGCCAGCATATTGCTAATATGTTCACTAGTGAAAGTTTACTTTTGTAAATCACTTTTCCTAAAAATAAATAACTCTGAGTAGATTGATGGGCGCTTATTTTTGCTCAGGCCAGCTCGCATCTGCAATGTGAACGTAGCCATCAACTTCTGTACTGCTCAAGAAGTGGTGACTCGCGGGAGTGTAGTGGTGCTTGAATGAACGGCCTATGATATTGCTCAAATAAAAACAGCACAACTTTTCTGTGTGTAGTCTTCAATGGTTTGTCAATGGTAGATGGCAACAGAGCAGGTAGATGCTGAACTGGAACGCAAAAATTTGAGAAGTTACTGGCCCGGTTGGTGCTGCTGCTTTGAAAGTGGTGTGCGATTGAAAAGTACTGGGGCAGATGCTGTCTCGCCACATGTTTTCCAGCGGCTCTGGGGAGTGCATTGTCTTGCATCACGCTCATCTGCAACATATGCAGTGCTGTTTGTAGCAACTTAATATCGCTAAGTCTCAGTTTGATGGAACGTTATACGTGTATTGATTAGATGTCTGAATGTAAAAGTTGATTTGAAGCTACATGAGTTGGGGTACTCACAGTGATCTTGGTGGCTTTGTTGAGAGCAATGACCCAGTCTCTGAGGTCAGCAGCATCGTTGGCTTGGAGGAAATACCGCCGAGATACTGCATTGATCACTGCAGACATAGTGATATACAGTACCACACCTACTCAGTCAAGGGTTTCTCTTTATTTTTACTATTTTCTACATTGTAGAATAATAGTAAAGACATCAAAACTATGAAAACACACACACACACACACACACATTAACCAAAAAGTGTTAAACAAATCAACATATATTTGAGATAATTCAATGTAGCCACCCTTTGCCTTGATGACAGCTTTGCACACTTGGCATTCTCTCAACCAGCTTAATCTGGAATGCTTTTTCAACAGCCTTGAAGGAGTTCTCACATATGATGAGCACTTGTTGGCTGCTTTTCCTCCACTCTGCATTCCAGGTGAAGCTGCGGTCCAACTCAGGTTGGGTGATTGTGGAGGCCAGGTAATCTGAGACAGCACTCAATCACTCTCTTTCTTGGTCAAATAGCCCTTACACAGCCTGGAGGAGTGTTGGATCATTGTCCTGTTGAAAAACAAATGAGGGTTCCACTAACTAGATTGGATGGCGTATTGCTGCAAAATGCTATACCCATGCTGGTTGAGTGTGACTTGAATTCAAAATAAATCACTGACAGTGTCACCAGCAAAGCACCCCCACACCTCCTCCTCCATGCTTCACGGTGGGAACCACACATGCAGAGATAATCCGTTCACCTACTCTGCTTCTCACAAAGACACGGCGGTTGGAAGCACCATCTAAAATTTGGACTCAGTCATCTTTCTAGGCCCGAGCAAGTCTCTTCTGCTTATTGGCGTCCTTTAGTAGTTTTTTGCAACAATTCGACCATGAAGACCTGACTCACAGTCTCCTCTGAACAGTTGATGTTACTTGAACTCTGTGACATAGCGACTTTCTTTATTTTGATAGCTTATTCGCCGTTAGTCAGCA
The DNA here is from genome assembly GCF_013265735.2 of Oncorhynchus mykiss. Classification (NCBI taxonomy): domain Eukaryota; kingdom Metazoa; phylum Chordata; class Actinopteri; order Salmoniformes; family Salmonidae; genus Oncorhynchus; species Oncorhynchus mykiss. The sequence goes on from NC_048575.1 coordinate 60,746,354, forward strand.
CCTCCACACAAACTTTTATTCTGGGTGTGCGCCAGCTCATGTTTTTTGTGAAGCATTTAAACTATGCAAAAAAAGAAACATCCTCTCACTGTCAACTGTGTTTATTTTCAGCAAACTTAACAAATGTTCATACAAATATTTACACAACAATTTCAACAACTGAGACATAAACTGAACAAGTTCCACAGACATGTGACTAACAGAAATTGATTCATGTGTCCCAGAACAAAGGGAAGAAAAATCAAAAGTAATAGTCAGTATCTGGTGTGGCAACCAGCTGCATTAAGTACTGCAGTGCATCTCCTCTTCATGGACTGCACCAGATTTGCCGGTTCTTGCTGTTAGATGTTACCCCACTCTTCCACCAAGGCACCTGAAAGTTCCCAGACATTTCTGGGGGGAATGGCCCTAGCCCTCACCCTCCGATCCAACAGGTCCCAGAAGTGCTCAATGGGATTGAGATGTTGTTTTTTTCACCTTTATTTAACCAGGTAAGCTAGTTGAGAACAAGATCTCATTTACAACTACGACCTGGCCAAGATAAAGCAAAGCAGTGCGACACAAACAACACAGAGTTACACATGGAATTAACAAGTCAATAACACAACAGGAAAAAAAGTTTAAATACAGTGTGTGCAAATGGAGTGAGGAGGTAGGCAATAAATAGGCCATAGTAGCGAAGTAATTACAATTTAGCAGAATAACACTGGAGTGATAAACGAGCAGATGATGATGTGCAAGTAGAGATACTGGTGTGCAAAAGAGCAGAAAAGTAAATAAAAACAATATGGGGATGAGGTAGGTAGATTGGGTGGGTTATTTACAGATGGACTATGTACAGCTGCTGCGATCGGTTAGCTGCTCAGATAGCTGACGTTTAAAGTTAGTGAGGGAAATGTAAGTCTCCAGCTTCAGCGATTTTTGCAAATCGTTCCAGTCACTGGCAGCAGAGAACCGGAAGGAAAGGCGGCCAAAGGAGGTGTTGGCTTTGGGGATGACCAGTGAGATATACCTGCTGGAGCGCGTGCTACGGGTGGGTGTTGTCATCATGACCAGTGAGCTGAGATAAGGCGGAGCTTTACCTAGCATAGACGTATAGATGACCTAAAGCAGTGCGTCTAGCGACGAATATGTAGCGAAGGACAATCGACTAAGGCATACAGGTCGCAGTGGTGGGTGGTATAAGGGGCTTTGGTAACAAAACAGATGGCACTGTAATAGACTGCATCCAGTTTGCTGAATAGAGTATTGGAAGCTATTTTGTAGAGGATATTGCCGAAGTCGAGGATCGGTAGGATAGTCAGTTTTAATAGGGTAAGTTTGGCGGAGTGAGTGAAGGAGGCCTTGTTGCGAAATAGAAAGCTGATTATAGATTTGATTTTGGATTGGAGATGTTTAATATGAGTCTGGAAGAAAAGTTTACAGTCTAGCCAGACACCTAGGTATGTGTAGTTGTCCACATATTCTAGGTCAGAACAGTCCAGGGTAGTGATGCTAGTCGGGCGGGCGGGTGTGGGCAGCGAACAGTTGAAAAGCATGCATTTGGTTTTACTAGCGTTTAAGAGCAGTTGGAGACCACGGAAGTAGTGTTGTATGGCATTGAAGCTCGTTTGGAGGTTAGTTAACACAATGTCCAAAGGGCCAGATGTATACAGAATGGTGTCGTCTGCGTAGAGGTGGATCAGGGAATCACCCGCAGCAAGAGCGACATCATTGATATGTACAATGTACAGAGAAAAGAGTCGGCCCGAGAATTGAACCCTGTGGCACGCCCATTAGAGACTGCCAGAGGTCCGGACAACAGGCCCTCCGATTTGACACACTGAAATCTATCTGCAAAGTAGTTGGTGAACCAAGCGAGGCAGTCATTTGAGAAACCAAAGCTATTGAGTCTGCCGATAAGAATACAGTGATTGACAGAGTCGATGAAGACGGCTGCAGAGTACTGTTTTTTAATCGATGGCGGTTATGATATCGTTTAGTACCTTGAGCGTGGCTGAGGTGCACCCGTGACCAGCTCGGAAACCGGATTGCACAGCGGAGAAGGTACGGTGGGATTCGAAATCGTCAGTGATCTGTTTATTAACTTGGCTTTCGAAGACTTTAGAGAGGTTCGGCAGGATGGATATAGGTCTATAACAGTTTGGGTCTAGAGTGTCACCCCCTTTGAAGAGGGGGATGACCGCGGCAGTTTTCCAATCTTGAGGGATCTCGGACGATACGAAAGAGGTTGAACAGACCGGTAACAGGGGTTGCAACAATGGCGGCCGATAGTTTTAGAAAGAGAGGGTCCAGATTGTCTAGCCCAGCTGATTTGTACGGGTCCAGGTTTTGCAGCTATCTGGTTTTGGGTGAAGGAGAAGCTGGGGAAGCTCGGGCAAGTAGCTGCGGGGTGGGGTGGGGGGAGCGGGGTGCGGAGCTGATGGCCGGGGTAGCCAGGAGGAAAGCATGGCCAGCCATAGAGAAATGCTTATAGACATTTTAGATTATCATGGATTTATCGGTGGTGACCGTGTTACCTAGCCTCAGAGCAGTGGGCAGCTGGGAGGAGGTGCTCTTGTTCTCCATGGACTTTACAGTGTCCCAAAACATTTTGGAGTTAGAGCGACAGGATGCAAATTTGCATTTGAAAAAACTAGCCTTTGCTTTCCTGGCTGACTGCGTGTATTGGTTCCTGACTTCCCTGAACAGTTGCATATCGCGGGGACTATCCGATGCTATTGCAGTCCGCCAGGATGTTTTTGTGCTGGTCAAGGGCAATCAGGTTTGGCGTGAACCAAGGGCTATAGCTGTTCTTTTTATTTTACCTTTATTTAACCAGGCAAGTCAGTTAAGAACATAAGAACAAAATCTTATTTTCAATGACGGCCTAGGAACAGTGGTTAACTGTCTGTTCAGGGGCAGAACGACAGATTTGTACCTTGTCAGCTCTGGGATTTGAATAACCTTCTGGTTACTAGTCCAAAGCTCTAACCACTAGGCTACCCTGCCGCCCCTAGTTCTACATGTTTTGAAAGGGGCATGCTTATTTAAGATGGTGAGGAAATTACCTTTAAAGAACGACCAGGCATCTTTGACTGACGGGATGAGGTCAATATCCTTACAGGATGCCCGGGCCAGGTTGATTAGAAAGGCCTGTTCGCAGAAGTGTTTTAGGGAGCGTTTGACAGTGATGAGGGGAGGGGTGGTCGTTTGACCGCGGACCCATAGCGGATGCAGGCAATGAGGCAGTGATCGCTGAGATCCTGATTGAAAACAACAGAGGTGTATTTGGAGGGCAAGTTGGTCAGGATAATATCTATGAGGGTGCCCATGTTTACGGATTTAGGGTTGTACCTGGTGGGTTCCTTGATGATTTGTGTGAGATTGAGGGCATCTAGCTTAGATTGTAGGACGGCCGGGGTGTTAAGCATATCCCAGTCTAGGTCACCTAACAGAACGAACTCTGAAGATAGATGTAATCAATTCACATATGGTGTCCAGGGCACTGATGGGAGCTGAGGGGGGTCTATAACAGGCGGCAACAAATTATTTCTGGAGAGATTCATTTTTTAAATTAGAAGTTAGAACTGTTTGGGTATAAACCTGAAAAATAAGCCTGCAAAGTTCTGTCAATCTCTGCAGTAGATTGCAACTCCTCCCCCTTTGGCAGTTCTATCTTTACAGAAAATGTTGTAGTTGGGTATGGTGGCCTAAGCCAGGATTCAGACACGGCAAGGACATCAGGGTTGGCGGAGTGTGCTAAAGCAGTGAGTAAAACAAACTTAGGGAGGAGGCTTCTAATGTTGACATGCATGAAACCAAGGCTTTTTCGATTACAGAAGTTAACAAATGAGAGTGCCTGGGGACACGCAGGGCCTGGGTTAACCTCCACATCACCCTGGGAACAGAGGAGGAGTAGGACGAGGGTACGGCTAAAGGCTATCAAAACTGGTTGTCTAGTGCGTTGGGGACAGAGAATAAAAGGAGCAGATTTCTGGCCGTGGTAGAATAGATTCAGGGCATAATGTGAGAGGGTATGGTGGGGTGCGGGTACAGTGGTGGTAAGCCCAGGCACCAAGTGATGATAAGAGAGGTTGCTGGTTATACTGGGTGAGGTCACCGCATGTGTGAGGGGTGAGACAAAAGAGGAATCTGAGGCATGTAGAATGGGACTAGGGGCTCCATGGTATACTAAAACAATGATAACTATCCTAAACAACAGTATACAAGGCATATTGACATTTGAGAGAGACATAAAGTAATCACAGTGTCACGCCCTGACCTTAGAGAGCCTTGTTTATTCTCTATTTGGTTAGGTCAGGGTGTGACTTGGGTGGCAAATCTATGTGTACTATTTCTTTGTTGGCCGGGTCTGGTTCCCAATCAGAGGCAGCTATCTATCGTTGTCTCTGATTGGGATTCATACTTAGGCAGCCTGTTTTCCACCCTCTGTGCCAGAACTCCACATTTTCCGTGCTAGAGTGGGCATTCAGCCAGGATATCCTGCGCCGGCTCTGCGCACTGTGTCTCCGGTGCGCCTTCACAGCCCAGTGCGTCCTGTGCCAGCGCCCCGCACTTGCCGGGCTAAAGGCAGCTGTGTCGTTGTCTCTGATTGGGAATCATACTTAGGCAGCCTGTTTTCCACCCTAGTTTGTGGGATCTTGTCTTTGTATAGTTGCTGTTTAGCGCTACAGAGCTTTACGTTTGTATCGTGTTTTGTTGTAATTTGAAAATAAAGTAAAATATACGCCTACCACGCTGCACCTTGGTCTCCTTTGAACAATGGACGTAACACACAGGTGTTGATTGGGAGAGCTAGCTAAGACAACAACAGTTAAGACAATAGCTAATCAAGTAAGACAACAGGTAAAATGGCGATGAATGGGCAGAGGGTCGGTTAACTACACATAGGGCCTGAGTTCAGAGCTAGGGCCGACATTTAAAAAAAATGGCTGGTGGCATTGTCATGCTGGAGGGTCATGTCAGGATGAGCCTGCAGGAAGGGTACCACATGAGGGAAGAGGATGTCTTCCCTGTAACGCACAGCGTTGAGATTGCCTGACAACAAGCAATGACAACAAGCTCAGTCCGATGATGCTGTGACACACCGCCCCAGACCCTCCACCTCCAAAGCGATCCCGCTCCAGAGTACAGGCCTCGGTGTAACGCTCATTTCTTTGACGATAAATGCAAATCCGACCATCACGCCTAGTGAGACAAAACCGCGACTCCTCGGTGAAGAGTACTTTTTGCCAGTCCTGTCTGGTCCAGCGACGGTGGGTTTGTGCCCATAGGCGACGTTGTTGTCGGTGATGTCTGGTGAGGACCTGCCTTACAACAGGCCTACAAGCCCTTAGTCCAGGCTCTCTCAGCCTATTGCGGACAGTCTGAGCACTGATGGAGGGATTGTGCAATCCTGGTGTAACTCGGGCAGTTGTTGTTGCCATCCTGTACCTGTCCCGCAGGTGTGATGTTCGGATGTACCGATCCTGTACAGGTGATGTTACACGTGATCTGCCACTGCGAGGACGATCAGCTGTCCGTCCTGTTTCCCTGTAGTGCTGTCTTAGGTGTCTCACACTACAGACATTGCAATTTATTGCCCTGGCCACATCTGCAGTCCTCATGCCGCCTTGCAGCATGCCTAAGACACGTTCACGCAGATGAGCAGGGACCCTGGGCATCTTTTTTTGTGTGTTTTTTAGAGTCAGTAGAAAGGCCTCTTTAGTGTCCCAAGTTTTCATAACTGTGACCTTATTTGTCTACCGTCTGTAAGCTGTTAGTGTCTTAATGACCATTCCACTGGTGCAGGATCATTAATTGTTTATGGTCCATTGAACAAGCATCGGAAACAGTGTTTAACCCCTTTAGAATGAAGATCTGTGAAGTTATTTGGATTTTTACGAATTCTTTAAAGACAGGGTCCTGAAAAAGTGACGTTTCTTTTTTTCCAGAGTTTATTTGGGCTGCAATTTCTGAGGCTGGTAATTCTAATGAACGTATCCTCTGCAGAAGAAGTGACTCTGGGTCTTCCTTTCCTGTGGCGGTCCTCATGAGAGCCAGTTTCATCATCGCGCTTGATGGTTTTTGCGACTGCACTTGAAGAAACTTTCAGATTGACTGACCTTCATGTCTTAAAGTAATGATGGACTGTCGTTTCTCTCTGCTTATTTGAGTTGTTCTTGTCCTAATATGGACTTGGTCTTTTACCAAATAGGGCTATCTTCTGTATACCAACCCTACCTTGTCACAACACAACTGATTGGCTCAAACGCATGAAGTAAAGAAATTACAAATTAACTTAAGGCACACCTGTTAATTGAAATGCATTGCAGGTGACTACCTCATGAAGCTGGTTGAGAGAATGTCAAGAGTGTACAAAGCTGTCATCAAGGCAATGGGTGGCTACTTTGAAGAACCTCAAATATAAAATATATTTTGAATTTGTTTAACAATTTGTTTTTAGTTACTACATTATTCTATATGTGTTATTTCATAGTTTTGATGTCTTCAATATTATTCTACAATGTAGAAAATAGTAAAAATAAAGAAAAACCCTTGAATGAGTAGGTGTGTCCAAACTCTTTACCGGTACTGTACTTAGAAATATATAATATTATATAGGCTATAATAGCATTGAGCACTGCAAAGAGGACAGAACAGGTATGATAAAAATAGGAACACATTTTACTGTACGTGTTTCACCAGGGCTATGAGAACACCCTACACACACACACACTAACACACACGTTGACTCACCAAAGCAGAACTCAGTCTTGGGCTTCTGTTTCCCCGTGGCCTCGCTCACCTAACCCCCAAACAGAGGAGGAGAAGGCAAGAGAGAGAAGATGAGAGTCTGGAATTAGTCAAAAACATTGCCCTTAATAAAGTCATCTGTTTTAGGGTGTTGTTACCTTGGAGATATATGTCAGCTGCAGACTCCCGACTGCATTCGCTCCACTGGGCAGGTTCTACAGGCAGTGATACAACACACCAATGTAATAGACACAGTAACACAACACTCAATATAGCAAACACTTCTGCAGGCAGAGATCGTTAAAGGCACAGAGAAGCCTTCTACACCTAGTCTCACTTCCTCTATAGGAGGTGTGTTTCTACTCTGCTAGTGGCGGAACACAACCACTATCTGACCACACTCTGCCTCAGACACATCAGAGATCATGTGTGTTTGTACAGGCAGTATGATGTGCGTGTTTGTGTGTACCTGGGGGTTGTCCATGTACCACAGCAGTGTGTTGCCCTGTGTGTCCAGTATAAAATAGCGTCTCTGGAAGCGGTTGCTGCCCTCTTTCTCCTCGATGTCTAGAAAGCCACAGACACGGTTCTGTCTGTCCAAGTACGGCATACTGCTGCCTGCTACCACATCACTGAGAGATGGGGGGGGGGGCATGTCACACACACACTCAGCAGTTTTTCATGTGACGTTATTGAGGCAGCCTAGCTAAGCCTAAGGCCCGAGGCTGTGCTGCTAACCAGAGGATTCACCACAGCTGGAAATTATAGACTACTGAACAGATCTGCATACAGGCACATTTCATCTGGCCAGATAGAGAGAGAGAGAACGGGGGGGGGGGGGGGGGGGGGCAGAGAGAGAGTGACAAGGGAATGAACATCAGAGGACAACCTAACCTAACTGTCAGAGAGACTGACATGCTGAGGACATAACATCATCATGACATCATCTGTGCAGTTATTGCACCTACCTGGTCACATGAGCATACAAAGACAACTTCCCCTCTGGAACAGGCAATATGAACAACATTTTGTTTTAGGAAATAAAGAAAGAAAAACACACACATGCAGACACACAGCCAATCCTTGGTATAAATCAAATAATATATTTTTGGCATTAAGCATAGCAGCAGTAACCAGTGGTGGAAAAAGTTCTCAATTGTTATACTTGAATAAAAGTAAAGATTAGAAATAGAATAGAAATAGACTCAAGTACAAGTCCCCCAAATGTATCTGGTTTTAAATGTACTTAAGTACAGTGGTGGAAAAAGTACCCAATTGTCATACTTGAGTAAAAGTAAAAAGTTAATCCTGTACATCAAACCTCTTACATTAAGTACACCTGACTGCATGATTTACAGATAGCCAGGGCACACTCCAACACAATTGACAAAAGCAGTATTTGTGTTTAGTATGTCTGCCAGATCAGAGACAGTAGGGATGACAATGCATTATATTGATAAGTGTGTGAATTGGACCATATTGCTGTCCTGTCTAAGCATTTGAAGTGTAAGTGTAGTACTTCTGGGTGTCAGGGAAAATGTATAGGAGTAAAATGTACATATTTTCTTTAGGAATGTAGTGGAGAAAAAGTAAAAGTCATCCAAATGATAAACAGTAACGCACAGATACCCAAAGTATTTTTTACTTAGTTACTTTACACCACCAGCAGTAACCAAGTCTGAAATTAGGCTACATGTTGGCATAGATGGAACACATAAAGTAGTTATCCATCTTTACAATACATGGTGATTTGTGTGTGATGCCATGCTGATTGTTCTATATAGGCCTGATTCCTGTAAATATTTCGTTTTGTTTAAATGCACAGTTATTCCCCAAACCGAATGAGGAGATAGTATTAATATAGTATAAGTATCTATCTATCTCTGTCTATATGGATACTATCTATCTATCTATCTATAGGATCAGATACAGACGGAACCCATCCTGTATCATATAGACATTATTTCGTCAGGTGCTCAGTGGGCTTTGTTCCATAGATAAACTGTCTGTCAGTTATTTCACTAGTTGTCGACCCGTATGGATAACTTCGTCAGCCAATAAAGCATGATTTAGCATCAGGTTGAGATGACATGAAAGTTTCATGATTCAATTATCTGCCGACCACAACCCCCCCTTCCCAACAAGACGCGCGCGCACGCGCACACATACACACGCAGACAGAAATTCCGCGAAAACTTACCCGTTTTAACTGGTCAGTGTGCGCCAGTGCGTCCGAAGTGGAAGAGTAAAACGCGTCTCACCAGGGTAAATGGAAGTTTAAATCCGCTGTTACTCTGAGTTTACATGACATAGCCTCACATCTGAAATGTATGTGTGCAGCACCCGAACACCGCTGTGGCTTCTTTCCGGGTAGAGCTCGCAATTATAATATATTTTCGACCTAGAACCAACCCCGGAAATGATCTAGTCTCTTGCTCGTTGTTACTGGACAAAAACGTAATCTATATACCTCACTGGCATTAAAGAACTGCGTTGACTTGAACTCTTGACTGGCTCTGATCTCTCGATTGTTGCTTCGTGTTTGAATTGTCCTCATGACTGTCATTGTGCTCTGCGCTACAATGTAACTTTCTGCAGCAGCTGTCAATTTAGCCAGCAGATCCGACCCGCTTGCTTACAGCTGCACTAGGGTCGGACAGGCTTCCTGTGTAGATTGACACATTGGAGCAGGTGAGAGATATGGCTCAGAAAACATACCTTAATCCAGGCATGAGAAATGAGTTTGTACTCAATTGTCCCATTATCCCAACTGTTTATCCAAGGTTTAATAGCAGTGGTTCAATCTTCTTGGTGTAACAGTTGGGATAAAGGGACAATTTTGAGTAACTGTTTGGATAATGGGACAATTCTCATCCCTGGATTGAGGTACATTTCTGAGCCATGACCCTACTGCAGCTGTAAGCAAGTGGGTAGGATCTGCTGGATATCTTCAACTACTGTAGGGTACAGCAGGGGTGTATTCAATAGTCAGAATCTGTTGCTAAGCATTTTTCTGTTGCAAAACATTTGTTGCAAAACGTTTTGCAACAGAAACACTTTACTCCAAATGTAAAATGTTATTCAACAAAAACAATAGTTTATTTTGGACAAATTCAGGTAAGTCCCTTCCTGTTTTGTTCCTAGAGGAAACAATCAATGGTTTCCATTGCAAAACGTTTTGCAGCAGACAAAAACGTTTTGCAGTGGAATTGGACTAATGAATACACTCCTGGCTAGCCTGGAGGCTGAATGTAACTCACAGGAGAAAGCATCAGAGCAAGCAAAACAGCACCCCTCTGTCTCTCTATGTGTAGGCCATCTATCTGATACTGTCTGGTCCAAACGAGTATGACATTGTTGCTGGCTGTAGCATTGAATGAAAGGGAAGCCAGTGAGCATTTGGTATTAAAAAAAAATGTACAAAAAAATTACCAATCAATGTTGAGCCAAACTGAGTGAGCTCCACTGTGAATGGGCCTAGCTTAGGTAAAAAATAAGTGTCCTGGGAAGCCAGCTTGGATTTGGTCTCTCTCCTATCAAATTGCTTTGAGAGCATACGTCATTAACAGAAACAACTTGAATTGTTGCATCTTGTTGTGTTGTCCGCTGGTGGCTAGCTAGCTAAAATGGGCCCTTTACTAAATTAGCCATGGATGGAGATAGGGATTTGGACTTCTGGTTTTACTTAATTCTCCGTACTGGCCAATGATTATAACTGTGATTCTGATCCAACCATTAATTCATACATTGTTGTGCCCCTGGCCTGAGAGGATGGAAGTTCAATATGTACAGTAGCTGGATGTAGAAGGTTGTTAACTAGCTAACGTTGCCCTTGAATGAAAGGTAGGCTAGTGAGCATGCATTTTATGGCGAGCAAGCATTTTAGCCAGGTAGCCTAAGGAGAACAAAAAATAAGAGTGTACTGTATGACAGTGATAGACCGTTTCGTCAACATGAAAGAGAGAAGGATGGCATTGGTGTTTCTCTACAAGTAGGTTGAGTCAACATGTTTTTCTAGTTCCACGGACATGCGTGTAAACAGATTAGAAGCATGGATAGCCACATATTTAGCTTACATTGATTGGACTAAATTGTTTTTGGTATCTTTTAGTTGTCACTGTATTAGACTAAGCAGAGGTGATGAATTTGAAATGGTGCTGGAATAGTGGAGGCAGCTCTTGTTTTCTTTGTGACTTGTGGTAACTCTCTGTGGTTCTAAATCAATAGTTGTTTAGTGGTCCGAAAATGTCAGAAACATTAACTTGCTTAATCATGCTGTAGGTCATGCCTGTTACATGCAATATGTGTCGTGGACTTCACTGGGCAGAGGTTGCTATCCGGTATTGTGATAAAACAAAGGTGTGGTTGAATTTATTCTGCCACTGTCTTATTTTCCCGGCCTTTATTAGCCTAAACATCACAGTCGTGGTTAAATGATCTATGCTACAGAGCGCAAAAGTTGCGCATCTTGATTGTTGACCAATAGTGCCCCACAGTGGAGGTGTCATAATACCCATAAAACCTAGCAGTCAAACAGGGAAATAGTTCCAATTGTTTTTCAAACATAAATTTTTTCCTTATGGAATTTTAGAAACACTTAAAATAAAAGCTGTGTTTTGTGGTAGGCTTACCTTAGCGTGATGTTTTGATAAACGTGTAAATCTCTCCCAGACAAGGTGACTTTTATCAATCTGTCGTTCTGCACCTGAACAAGGCAGTTAACCCACTGTTCCTAGGCCGTCATTGTAAATAAGAATTTGTTCTTAACTGACTTGCCTAGTAAAATAAAGGTTTAAAATATATATATATATATATATATATATATATATATATATATATATACATATATATATATATTCAGCTCTATTTACTCTCAGATCTGAAAATACTAATTAGCATCAAAGTAGACATGCAAGACTACAAATCCCTGCAAACTCTTGCACGTCATCTCTAGCTGACACCTTTGCTAAAAGGTATTGTGTCAATTTAGAACTTGCACAAAACAGTTCACAGAATTGTAAATTTACGGAAATGAAGCCAATGTATTCATTACTACATTAGATAGTTAATCCAGATATTCTTAACTTTGCCTCGATTCGGCAGACTCGTCCAGATCTTGGCATTTGTAGTTCTTTATGTTAGCCACATTAGCAGCTAATTAGCGGTTAATTTTTTTTTTTTTTTGGGGGGGGGGATACAGGCAAATATATTGATAAAAGTCACCTTATCCTAGAGAGATTTACACCGTTATCTAAACGTCATGCCAGGGTAAACCTACATGAAACACAGCCCTTATCTGAAGTGTTTCTAAAATCCCTTATGGGAAAAATTAATGGGGGGAAGCTGTTAGAACATTTCCTTGTTTGACTGCTAGGTTTTATGGGTATTATGACTCTTACTGTGGTACTGTCAATGATCAGCATTGATAAGGGGATACCTAGTCAGTTGTCCAACTGAATGTATTCAACTGTAATGTGTCTTCCGCATTTAACCCAACCCCTCTGATCATTGGCACAAAGGCTGGTTCAAATATCCAAATTAGTGACCAGAAAGAACTTGTTTGGAGGAAATGAGTAGGCCTATGTTCATCATCCATATAAAATACAGTTTAGCAATCTACTAGTGACTTATTATTGCCTGAACAATAGGCTACCTGGTGATTTCATTGATCATGTTGCAGATAGCCCGTTGCCAACCAAACAAGTCCTATGTGTTTAAATAAGCAGCTGTTACATCGCACTGCCTTCTATATTACGAGATGAAGATGTGACATATTTTGGTGAATTTATTATGGTATTTGTTAGGAAGAACAGGGCTAACCCTCAAGTGCTGGTACGGTGCAGACCAACCTGGTCTCAGAGCATTTCATATTATTCTGTAAATACATCGGAGACCTCCATTTTAGTATGGTATGTATTAATTTCTGGATGGCATCCCCCATTTCGTATGATATATTACAATTTGTATTATATGTTACGAATTTGCAAAACATACAATATGTTACGAATTTGAAAAACGTATCATATGTTACAAATTGTAGCTAGGTGGCTAACGTTAGCGGGTTAGGGTTAAGTTTAGGAGTTAGGAGTTAGGTTAAAGGGTTAAGGTTAGGGGAAGGGTTAGCTAACAAGTAGTTTACGCCACCATCAGTAACCAAGCAGTAACCAAAAAGTAGTAGCAAAGTACTTAAAAAGTAGTTGAAAAGTTGCTAGTAATCAAATTCGAACTTGCATCCTTTGGGAACATACGCTCACCCAACCAACCACCCTACTTTCGTTTTTGCCTTAAGTAACAAGCTGTCCTATGTAAGCATACCAAATGAAACATGCAGTGGGGCAAAAAAGTATTTAGTCAGCCACCAATTGTGCAAGTTCTCCCACTTAAAAAGATGAGAGAGGCCTGTAATTTTCATCATAGGTACACTTCAACTATGACAGGCAAAATGAGAAAAAAAATCCAGAAAATCACATTGTAGGATTTTTTATGAATTTATTTGCAAATTATGGTGGAAAATAAGTATTATTTTTTTTTCTTTTTAAGTGGGAGAATTTGCACAATTGGTGGCTGACTAAATACTTTTTTGCCCCACTGTATCATATTAATTTGAATGTCCTGAATATACATTAACAATGTTACGTCTAGTCTTGGAGACCAAGCTGCGCAGACAGAACATGCTTTCCATCTACCAATTCTGCAACCTCTGCTACAAGCAGACCATATGATTTTGCCTGCTCTGGACTCTAGAGAAGTGACATGATATATCCCTTGTTGATATTGGCTGCTAACATGAATGACTTTCAGTTCCAAATGCAGGTCTAAAATGCAATTTATTTCTGCGTTTTGAAAATGTATCAGCGTTTATGGGTATAATGACAGGCAACATTTATGCTCCCGAGTGACGGATCCGTCTAAGGCACTGCATCTCCGTGCTAGAGGTATCACTACAGATCCTGGTTTGATTCCAGGCTGTATCACAACAGGCCGTGATTGGGAGTCCCATAGGGTGGTGCACAATTGGCCCAGCATCATCCAGGTTAGTTTGACCGGGGTATGACGTCCATTGTAAATAAGATTGCGTTCTTAACTGACTTTCCTAGTTAAATAAAATGTAAATAAATACACAGCAGATGTGCGTGTGGGGGTCACACGTTTTGTACCACTTCTTTTTGGGTGTTGTGGGTCAAAAAGTGTGAACCACTGGGATACATGATAGAGGCAACACATGGAGAGGGGTTGGATATAGTAATGGTAGGCCAGTATTTCTTAATCTTCTATTTTTACTGGAATTGTATTGGTAGTTCTTAATATGTTCAAAATAATGTGTAAAATAGGCAAATGTACTCATCAGACTGTGCTGCTTTCCCTTGTAATAATTGCTCAATCATTGACCATGGTTGCGGAAAAAACATGTTTTGTTTTGTGTAAGTACATAGTCTACACCAACCTTTTGGGGGGTAACAGCAGACTAACAGCAGACACTGTCTCAAACATTAATTGGTCTACCACTCACTAGGCTTCATGTATATCGGAAACAGTCTAATTGATTGTGGACCTATGCTTTATTAATTGTAGGTTATAGGGCCTACCTAGGCTGTTAAATATGCTAGTTCAATACATGTTTAACCCTGCATTCATGATACATTCTCACACACAGAGCAAGATATTCTAACCATGTATCCCTTCCCTTCTTTCCTTGTTGTCTTCTATCATTCTTTCCTCCCTCTCTCAGCTGGCAGCATCGCTATGGGAACTGGGTCAAAGTCACATCATATGATTCAGGATTTCACCCCCCTCTCTCTCTCTCTCTCTCTCTCCCTGTGTCTCATTCTGTGTTTGTCTCCCCCCCCCCCAGATGGCCGACTAGGCTGACAGGAAATAGAAGTTAAGTCTGCTATGGTGCACAGAGCTACTGTGATTAGCCTGTATGGGGTAGATATTCTGTCTGAATTGAATGATCAGGGGACGCAATCTGTATCCTTGTCTAGACCAGTTGTTTTCTCTGCCTAATATCCAACTGTCCTTACCTGAGCCTGCCATGCATAGAGTTATTATATAGTCTGAGACAGAGACAGAAAGGAAGCCAGTGTTCAGTAGAAACAACATGGACCTGTGTGCTCTCTCTATGGAGAAAACTGGAGGTCGGAGGAGGAGGAAATAAGTGGGGTCTGTTAACCCCAAGCGAGCAAAATGCTACCTGAGTGACCTCACGTCCTGTGGGCTGTAACTAGGTCAGAGGTCACAAACAGCGGAGAGAGTCTAAATCTACGGTCTCAACATTTCCAGTGATGCCACCCACTGACAGGCTCATGCTAGCATGCTGCACAGGGGCGGATTGGCTGGACCATTATTTAGTTGGATGGGCTGGTTGAAATTGACATACAGAAATAAAACAATTTTAAAAAAGGTGACATGGGCCTATTAAGATTTTTCTCTGTTATACTAATCTATAATGAGCCTTTGGCTGATTAGTGGGCAAAGACTGGCCCCCCTACCAAGACAGACCAGCCTGGTTTTCTAATAACGGAGGTGACGCAAATTCAAAGTCAAACACGACATCAGCAAAGAAACCTGCTCCGACTCTGTCTTCAGCTATTTTATGGGTGGCTTAGACCATGATTTGGTCAAACAGTAAAGAGCATTATTCTCATGATTCCTGTAACGAAAGTGCCTGCCCTGTGCCCTCGCTGAGGCCTGCTACTGTGATGAGCGAGCCACTTTCCTCTCCCACATCTGCTCAAGAGAAAAATGCATTTAAAAATAAAATTGTGGGAAAGACACCTCTTTCGAAGATTAGTCCTGACCGTAAGCAACAATTTGTTTATCTTCATTAGACCACTTTGTTCCAATATTTCTGCAATTCAGTGATATTTATTCCCATAGTAATTCGCTATGGATCCATAACTAAATAAACATCGGTATTTTGAAAGAGTTTTTATCATTATTTTATTAACGAAAGCATAAAGATGTTATGATTATTTACATTGCATGTTCAAACTAAAACAGACTGGCACTAAGAACAGTGGCAATGTTTCCCTAGTCAGCGCCATTATTAGTGCAATGCCCCTTAAAGTGTTGCTCTGTGCTACCCAGTGTGGGGTTCACCCCCCCCCCCCCCCCCCCCCCCCCCCCCCCCCCCCCCCCCCCCCCCCCCCCCCCCCCCCCCCCCCCCCCCATGGGCTAGGTCTGTCTTCTGTGCACGGCTCTGTAGGCCCATCCCGTGCCTACTGCCCTCATGCCTTGAGCCTTGTGCGCTTTCAGTGGATACAGCTGGAGAACTGCAAGCCAATCCCATTGTGCGCCACTCGGGAGCCATGACCAACATAGATTGTCCTGCTAATGATAGGGTTGATAATATATCTGTGAGAATATCCAAGGGGCTTTTATATAATTCTAAATTAATAATATTTGCTTTGTTTAAAAAAATAACAATATTTTGGAGATTTTGTTTTTTCAAATAACATAAAATGAGAGAGGGAAAAGGCCATTGAAGAGGGGGTGAGACATTATTACTCATGTGTAAATAAAGCCAGTTTGTTATTTTAAATGATTTCTTTCTGTTTTTAGAGGAGGAGAAACCAAAAACCTACAGTCATCTCATGGGTCTCCCAGTTGAGGCCAGTACAGGTATTGAACCAGCATCTGTAGCAACACAGCTTGCACTGCTACTCAGTGTCTTAGACCGTTGTGCCACTTAGGCGCTGTACAACGTGACCAGTGGGCTACACTACAGTAAGAGCAAAATAATCCTGATAAAATAAAATAATAACCTTAGTGTAACAACAGTTTTAGTAAGTAATACTGAAGTCGTGCACAATTATCAGTTTCTATGTAGGTTTGTCGCCCGTTCATTGTCAGTTAGAGACACAGTAGGACCCAAAAGCATGATCAGTGCTCTAACTCCCCCTTGCGCTGGTCTGGAGCAATGAATTGGTGACGCAGCGTACCGTACTAAACCACAAATTACCTCGAAGTACCGCAGCATAATCGCAAAACTTTTAGTGGAGGAAACACTGTACGGATGTAGTTAATGTGTTGAAAAAAATACCAGCATATTCTGGAGTAAAATATAGCAACTATAGCCTAATTGTCAACCCAAAATTCATGTCAATCACTGGATTAGGTTGCACATCCAAAATATCTTGACTCATTCATTCCTGCTCAGATGTGATAAATGAAACAACTTCGCAGCATGTTGGCGGCACGCACCGTGATGTGGGGCTGAATTCTTGTCCCACACACACACACAACAAAACCAACTGCAGAGCGATAGAAGGAAAAAGTAAGGGTGCAATAGCATGTTTATTTCTAAACAAGTATTCAAGCATAACAATATGAACAAACATGTTGTCTGTGTTTTAGTTTCTGTTTAATTCATGATGTTTGAAGGCTGAAGAGTGCCGTAACAGACAGTAGGGGGTAACTATGGGAACAAGCCCAACACTAGGCCTACTGTGGGCTCAGCACTAACCAATAGTATCATACATGCACACTGCTACTGGCATGTTTAGATCTGCCCCAGCTATAAACCAGTGGAGGCTGCTGAGGGGAGGACAGCTCATGATAATGGCTGGAACAGAGCAAATGGAATGGCATCAAACACATGGAAAGCATGTGTTTGATGTATTTGATACCATTTCACTCATTCTGAGCCAGCCATTACCACGATCCTGTCTTCCCTAATTAAGGTGCCACCAACCATATCGTGTAAAATATTTAGAAATTAAAGCACTTTTTGTACAATGAACAAATTCACTTATACTGTATGTGTATTAAAGTAGTGAAAAGTTTAGTATTTGGTCCCATATTCCTAGCACACAATGATTACATCAAGCTTGTGAATCTACAAACTTGTTGGATGCATGTTTTGGTTGTGTTTCAGATTATTTTGTGCCCAATATAAATAAATTGTAAATAATGTATTGTCACGATTCATTCAAGACTATCTGTAATCATGGTAGCATACACATTAATGTAGAAGTGTTTAGAAAGGTATTTTATAATTATTTACAATAAAAGTGACTCCAAAATGACAATACATTATTTACCATTAATTTCTATTGGGCAAAAAATGATCTGAAACAATCAAAACAAACAACAAATGCATCCAACAAGTTTGTAGTCTCAAGCTTGATGTAATTTAAAAACAACTGTGTACCTTTATTTAACTAGGCAAGTCAGTTAAGAACAAAGTCTTATTTACAATGATGGCCTAGGAACAGTGGGTTAACTGCCTTGTTCAGGGGAACAGTGGGTTAACTGCCTTGTTCAGGGGAACAGTGGGTTAACTGCCTTGTTCAGGGGAACAGTTGGTTAACTGCCTTGTTCAGGGGAACAGTGGGTTAACTGCCTTGTTCAGGGGAACAGTGGGTTAACTGCCTTGTTCAGGGGAACAGTTGGTTAACTGCCTTGTTCAGGGGAACAGTGGGTTAACTGCCTTGTTCAGGGGAACAGTGGGTTAACTGCCTTGTTCAGGGGAACAGTGGGTTAACTGCCTTGTTCAGGGGAACAGTGGGTTAACTGCCTTGTTCAGGGGAACAGTTGGTTAACTGCCTTGTTCAGGGGAACAGTGGGTTAACTGCCTTGTTCAGGGGAACAGTGGGTTAACTGCCTTGTTCAGGGGAACAGTTGGTTAACTGCCTTGTTCAGGGGAACAGTGGGTTAACTGCCTTGTTCAGGGGAACAGTTGGTTAACTGCCTTGTTCAGGGGAACAGTGGGTTAACTGCCTTGTTCAGGGGAACAGTGGGTTAACTGCCTTGTTCAGGGGAACAGTTGGTTAACTGCCTTGTTCAGGGGAACAGTGGGTTAACTGCCTTGTTCAGGGGAACAGTGGGTTAACTGCCTTGTTCAGGGGAACAGTGGGTTAACTGCCTTGTTCAGGGGAACAGTTGGTTAACTGCCTTGTTCAGGGGAACAGTGGGTTAACTGCCTTGTTCAGGGGAACAGTGGGTTAACTGCCTTGTTCAGGGGAACAGTTGGTTAACTGCCTTGTTCAGGGGAACAGTTGGTTAACTGCCTTGTTCAGGGGAGCAGTGGGTTAACTGCCTTGTTCAGGGGAACAGTGGGTTAACTGCCTTGTTCAGGGGAACAGTTGGTTAACTGCCTTGTTCAGGGGAACAGTGGGTTAACTGCCTTGTTCAGGGGAACAGTGGGTTAACTGCCTTGTTCAGGGGAACAGTTGGTTAACTGCCTTGTTCAGGGGAACAGTGGGTTAACTGCCTTGTTCAGGGGAACAGTTGGTTAACTGCCTTGTTCAGGGGAACAGTTGGTTAACTGCCTTGTTCAGGGGAACAGTTGGTTAACTGCCTTGTTCAGGGGAACAGTGGGTTAACTGCCTTGTTCAGGGGAACAGTTGGTTAACTGCCTTGTTCAGGGGAACAGTTGGTTAACTGCCTTGTTCAGGGGAACAGTGGGTTAACTGCCTTGTTCAGGGGAACAGTGGGTTAACTGCCTTGTTCAGGGGAACAGTGGGTTAACTGCCTTGTTCAGGGGAACAGTTGGTTAACTGCCTTGTTCAGGGGCAGAATGACAGATTATTACCTTGTCAACTCAGGGATTCAATCTAGCAACCTTTCGGTTACTGGCCCAACGGTCTAACCACTAGGCTACCTGCCACCCGCCATGTCATCTTTGTGTGCTAGAAATATGGGACCAAATACTAAACTTTTGACTACTTTTAATACACATAAGAGAATTTTGGGGGGAATATGTACAAAAAGTGCTTTAATTTCTGAACAGTTCACCTGACAAATCCAAAGTGCTGGAGTATAGAGCCAAAACAACAAAAAATGTGTCACTGTCCCAATACTTTTGGAGCTCACTGTACATGTATAGTTGTATACCCAGCCTGGATGCATGCACCCAGAGTCTACTGACACTACAGGAGCTCCAGTCCATCGCTGAATAAATCAAACAACTCATTTTATTTTGACTGGTTACAGACACCCAACTGCATCATAGAGTCATATGGTATGATACATCAGTTCCATCTGTCTTTAAACTTGGTTGAATGTGCTTTTATGACCCCCCCCCCCCCCACCACAGGCAACACACACACATTCTCTACTAAACCCAGTAACCCCATATGATTCACCAAACCATGGCTCACCAGCATTCTGCTGACACAGCTGACTGAGGGGATGAATCGATAAATGGTTTTGAATAGTAGAGGGTTGTGTGTGTGTATATATATGTGTGTGTGTGTGTATATATATATATATATATATATATATAAATAATCAGGAGTTTAGAGCCTGCTGAGGGCCATGCGGAGCATCAGAGCCCCAAGTAGTAGAGCAGGGCTGGCTCCCAGACCACTAGCTGTGTTATTGTGCTCCCCGTGGCGGTGGCCCTTATGGGGCCCGTTGCAGTCGTCCGAGAAACAGCACTCCATCTTGGCTTCAGAGTTGCCATTGCGGGACTGATCACAGAACGCCTTGTAGGAGCATGACTTCATCACCGTGTCTGAAACAGGAGGAAGGGAGAGAGGAGTAAGGAGAAAGGGAGTGGGGAGGGACAGGAAAGGTGTGAGGAAGGAGAGTCAGTATTGGCTTATTCTAGCCCTGTTGAACCATGGTTTCATACTCTCCTCCTCGTCCTTCAATCTGCCTCTTTTTGGCCCTAGCCCCGCTCCCACTTTTCCCTCTTCTTGGCCCTAGCCCCTGCCCCGCTCCACTTTTCCCTCTTCTTGGCCCTAGCCCCTGCCCCGCTCCCACTCTTCCCTCTTCTTGGCCCTAGCCCCTGCCCTGCTCCCACTCTTCCCTCTTCTTGGCCCTAGCCTCTGCCCCTGCTCCGCTCCCACTTTTCCCTCTTCTTGGCCCTAGCCCCTGCCCCGCTCCACTTTCCCCTCTTCTTGGCCCTAGCCCCTGCCCAGCTCCCACTCTTCCCTCTTCTTGGCCCTAGCCCCTGCCCCTGCCCCGCTCCCACTTTTCCCTCTTCTTGGCCCTAGCCCCTGCCCCTGCCCCGCTCCCACTTTTCCCTCTTCTTGGCCCTAGCCCCTGCCCCTGCCCCGCTCCCACTCTTCCCTCTTCTTGGCCATAGCCCCTGCCCCGCTCCCACTTTTCCCTCTTCTTGGCCCTAGCCCCTGCCCAGCTCCCACTCTTCCCTCTTCTTGGCCCTAGCCCCTGCCCCTGCCCCGCTCCCACTTTTCCCTCTTCTTGGCCCTAGCCCCTGCCCCTGCCCCGCTCCCACTTTTCCCTCTTCTTGGCCCTAGCCCCTGCCCCTGCCCCGCTCCCACTCTTCCCTCTTCTTGGCCATAGCCCCTGCCCCGCTCCCACTTTTCCCTCTTCTTGGCCCTAGCCCCTGCCCCGCTCCCACTTTTCCCTCTTCTTGGCCATAGCCCCTGCCCATGCCCCGCTCCCACTTTTCCCTCTTCTTGGCCCTAGCCCCTGCCCCGCTCCCACTTTTCCCTCTTCTTGGCACTAGCCCCTGCCCCGCTCCAACTTTTCCCTCTTCTTGGCACTAGCCCCTGCCCCGCTCCCACTTTTCCCTCTTCTTGGCATTAGCCCCTGCCCCGCTCCCACTTTTCCCTCTTCCTTGGCCCTAGCCCCTGCCCCGCTCCCACTTTTCCCTCTTCTTGGCCCTAGCCCCTGCCCCGCTCCCACTTTTCCCTCTTCTTGGCACTAGCCCCTGCCACACTCCCACTTTTCCCTCTTCTTGGTCATAGCCCCTGCTCCGCTCCCACTTTTCCCTCTTCTTGGCACTAGCCCCTGCCCCTGCCCCGCTCCCACTTTTCCCTCTTCTTGGCCCTAGCCCCTGCCCCTGCCCCGCTCCCACTTTTCCCTCTTCTTGGCCCCTGCCCCTCTCCCACTTTTCCCTCTTCTTGGCCCTAATCCCTGCCCCTGCCCCGCTCCCACTTTTCCCTCTACTTGGCACTAGCCCCTGCCCCGCTCCCACTCTTCCCTCTTCTTGGCCCTAGCCCCTGCCCCGCTCCCACTTTTCCCTCTTCTTGGCCCTAGCCCCTGCCCCGCTCCCACTTTTCCCTCTTCTTGGCCCTAGCCCCTGCCCCTGCCCCTGCTCCGTCCCACTTTTACCTCTACTTGGCCCTAGCCCCTGCCCCGCTCCCACTCTTCCCTCTTCTTGGCCCTAGCCCCTGCCCCGCTCCCACTCTTCCCTCTTCTTGGCCCTAGCCCCTGCCCCGCTCCCACTCTTCCCTCTTCTTGGCCATAGCCCCTGCCCCGCTCCCACTCTTCCCTCTTCTTGGCCCTAGCCCCTGCCCCGCTCCCACTCTTCCCTCTTCTTGGCCCTAGCCCCTGCCCCGTTCCCACTCTTCCCTCTTCTTGGCCATAGCCCCTGCCTCACTCCCTCCCACTCTTCCCCCTTCTCTCCCACAGACACAGCGGGTTGTGGTTGATAAAAGCTGCTGGGAACTTATCCAGAAACCTCAGAGATGAGAGAACACACACACACACACACACACACACACACACACACACACACACACACACATACTGATTACAGAGGAACGGAGAGAGACTGCTGACAAAAGAGAGAGAGAAAGATGTATGTAGTCATCAAATTTGTGTGGCCATTAATGTAGTGTGTGATGTATTATAGTAGCATAAAGACATATTTATTTAGCATTAAAATCAGTTTTGTACAAGATGTGTTCATGTCAGTTCCACAGTAGCTAGAACACTGCTAATATACACCCTATGCAGCCTCAATGGGGGGAATGCTTTAGTCTAATTACACATAACTTCTCTGTTCTCTCATCTCTGTTCTCTCATCCAATCATATAGTGGTGATGGTGGTGTTGTCCTAGAACTAGCCTGACATCTAGAGTCTGAAAAGAATGCTGCAAGCTTTGGTCACAAAAGTTATTTTTGTGCAGGGGGTGAGAGTTTGTATGTGTGCTTACTCTGTCCTGTGATGGTGGAGCAGGCGTCGGCGAATTGAGGGCAGGTGGTGGAGCCTTGTTTGATACAATCACCCTCATTGGACGCTACGCATGAGTGACACTTCAGTGCATGACCTTTAGACATGAAACAGGAGAGAACATCTGAGATGAGACTAAGCAGCATTTACAACTAGCACTCACAGACAGACTAGCACTCACAGACAGACTAGCACTCTCAGACAGACTAGCTCTCACAGACAGACTAGCACTCACTCTGAAAGAAGTTGTATCCAGGCTACCGCTCAACATAATCCTACCTCTCTGTCTCACCATGCACACGTTGTCTCTGAGGAACTAGGAGCCCATAACAACAAACTGATATCTGATGATGTACAAATAACTCTAAGGCTGTGTCTGTGACAACTCAGACTGACCCTGGCCATGTTTCCAGTCCTGTCAACCCTTGGGCTTTTATGAACAAATAAGACCACGCTGAAACAGCAAAACACACAGACAACCAGACAGACAGGTGAACACAGCCCTTCACTAGCACTTCAAAGCACACCTTCGTAATATTGAGTCGCACCTCCCCTTTTGCCCTCTGAACAGCCTCAATTCATTGGGGCATGGACTGTAGAAGGTGTCGAAAGCATTCCACACAAGCATTCCACCCTACCAATATGATGACTAAAATTGAAATATGACCATCTGGTACAGTTATGAATTGTGTTGACCTATGGTTAGGGTTTGCATCGACTACTCTCTGGGTCAATTCCGTGATCCAAATGAGCTCTTATCATTCCTTTGCCTCCCATCAGATAAACAAGACATCATTTTTAACCTGAACCCAGCTTTAACACTACCCAGTAGACTAGATTCAGACCCACCGTTTAACCCCTTATAAACTCTTAGAAAACCCTGAAACCCCTAGAAGGTCCCCCTCTAGTTGAGTAAATAACCCTGCCAGCTAAATGTAGAGAGACTGCCAGCTACATGTACAGAGACTTACTGTGGCAGGCCAGGCATACCAACATCAGCAGAGCCAGGACAGTCTTCATAGTGCTGGATGGACGGTGTGTGTGTCAGTGTACGTTTGGGAGTCCAGTGCAGTAGTGGGAGCAGATAACGGGTAAATACAGAAGAGAGAAAAGAGAAGGGGTGTCTTGGGGCATTAACATCTTAGCCCTAATCCCTATCACACCCAGCGCCCTCTATTCATGTGTGGACTTACCCAGAGTAGTTTTGACAGGGTCAGGTAAACTCTCAGTGCCGGTGTCTGTACTGTACTCACTCACTCAAATACACACACACACACACACACACACACACACACACACACACACACACACACACACACACACACACACACACACACACACACACACACACACACACACACACACACACACACACACACACACACACACCTTCGTGGGCAGCACACACACCCTGTGTTAGCTAAGTGATCAGTGAAATAGTACAACCACGCTGGGTTGTCACATACCGTTCTCACCAACTACAGGGAAATTCAACTTCAAAATATGTCACTCGCATGCAGTTGCCCTCTAACTCAAGGTCATAGCCTCATAACATCCATTTAGCAATGTGTGTGTTTCTGTGAGTGTGTTAGAGGTCATTAGTACTGTGTCAGCTGAACACTGTTCCCTGTTCATCTGCTAGCCCGGGGCAAGGTTATAGTTCACTCTGGCAGAGAGAAGATGGCAGAAACTGAACATTCAGTAAAGTCAGGGATTGTGAGTGTGCTATGTAGCTGTGATGTCAGACCCAACCTATGATGTCAGACCCAACCTGTGTAACTGTGATGTCAGACCCAACCTGTGATGTCATTTCCAACCTGTGTAGCTGTGATATCAGACCCACCCTTTGATGTCAGACCCAACCTGTGTAGCTGTGATGTCAGACCCAACCTGTGTAGCTGTGATGTCAGACCCAACCTGTGTAGCTGTGATGTCAGATCCAACCTGTGTAGCTGTGATATCAGTCCCAACCTGTGATGCCAGACCCAACCTGTGTAGCTGTGATGTCAGATCCAATCTGTATAGCTGTGATGTCAGACCCAACCTGTGTAGCTGTGATATCAGACCCACCCTTTGATGTCAGACCCAACCTGTGTAGCTGTGATGTCAGACCCAACCTGTGTAGCTGTGATGTCAGACCCAACCTGTGTAGCTGTGATGTCAGATCCAACCTGTGTAGCTGTGATATCAGTCCCAACCTGTGATGCCAGACCCAACCTGTGTAGCTGTGATGTCAGATCCAACCTGTGTACCTGTGATATCAGTCCCAACCTGTGATGCCAGACCCAACCTGTGTAGCTGTGATGTCAGATCCAATCTGTATAGCTGTGATGTCAGACCCAACCTGTGTAGCTGTGATGTCAGACCCAACCTGTGTAGCTGTGATGTCAGATCCAACCTGTGTAGCTGTGATATCAGTCCCAACCTGTGATGTCAGATCCAACCTGTGTAGCTGTGATATCAGTCCCAACCTGTGATGCCAGACCCAACCTGTGTAGCTGTGATGTCAGATCCAATCTGTATAGCTGTGATGTCAGACCCAACCTGTGTAGCTGTGATGTCAGACCCAACCTGTGTAGCTGTGATGTCAGACCCAACCTGTGTAGCTGTGATGTCAGACCCAACCTGTGTAGCTGTGAACAGAGAAAGCCATGAGAACACAGAAGCCATGAGAACACACTCCCTTATTCCTAGTCATGTTTACTCAGCACACACACTACACATATTAGTCAACATAGTCTGTACAGTAAAAGTCAGTACAGCTGAATGCTTCTTATTCACTTTACAAATATTAATGACAATGCAAAAAGGGATCATTGGTGATGTACAAACCGTTAAAAACAATATTATCTAAAGAAACTTTCAATGAAGCTACAACTTCAGTATGGCACAAAGATGTGTATTATAGACACTGGCACATGTATGTATGTCTACGTGGTGTTTCACTGCATGCGTGTTACATTGTTTAACTATGTCATCCACAGTGCAGTGTGGCGGAGGGGGAACTAGTACTGTGAGCTGGTGTGAAACTCTCCACTGTGGAAGAGTATTTAACAGAACCAGGTTAGCTGAGAACAGTGAAGCAGTGAAAGGTGAATATGAGAAACACACTGTAACTTTCTATGCTACTAACTAGGTGCTGCAGTAAAACACAGTGATTCCATCCCAAATGGCACCCTATTCCCTATATAGTGCTCTACCTTTGAGCAGGGCTCATGGGAGCTCACATAATCCCTGAACAGTTCTCTCTACCTCCATGCCGTAACGTTTCATACCCAAATACTACAGGTGCATATCCATGGCCACAGGAGATTTTAAACAATTTGGGATTTTGAAAAACCAAATCAAACACTCTCCCAGTTTACGGTATTTGTTTTAACTTCACCATATCCAGATTTCCACTTACTGAGTGTACTACTCTCTGCTCCACCCCTCTGGCCTGAGAAAGAGACTAACCAGGTACAGCTGAGGACAGTGGGAAACCCTCCCTTCCCCTGTGCAGTTGTGCTGAAGTCGTACAGAATACACAGTCACTGTACAGCTCCTCTTCCTCTGCTAACACAACACCTCATGTACAGACAGGAGAGAAGCTTTATATTTCCCAGGACAACCCCCCACCCCACCCCTATCTATAGTAGTGCATTCTAACCATGAACCTACTCCCACCTCCCCCCTCCCTATAATAGTGCAGTTATACAAAGGGGTCAAGCATAGCTCATCCCTGACCCCTGACTGTCCTGGAGCCTAGAGAGTGTCTACCTGGTCCTGCCCTAGTCTCCTAGTGTTCAGAATAAATACCATTTGTACAGTACCATATGTACAGTACCATATGTACAGTACCATATGTACAGTACCATATGTACAGTACATCTCAGCCAGGGTGTTTTGTAAGTGTGGGGTTTATGTGTATAATATATTAATAAATGCTTAACAAAATGTTATCCTAAGTTAAATAAGCACAAACCTGTGCAATGCCAAGACAGCACATTATATTGTGTTTATGTTACAGTACAGAAAGACAAACGGGTGTGGGGTCTTGCGTGGTAAATAATGACCAAGCCAAAAAGGTGAGTCCACATGTACATAACACAGGCTCAAATTACACCCTATTCTCCAAATACTGCACTAATGTTGACTAAGAGAAATGGGTTATCGTATGACATTTGACCAGTACAGCAGTACGAGGTGCAGGCGCCCTGTGGGGAAATAGAGCTAGCTGCTCATTGGCTGGAGGCATGCACAGGAGTACACTATATGTTGTAGGCAGGGTTGGCTTGGTGGGTCAAGATTGGTCGATTCGGAAGTATGGAATCTCTCTCAGTCAGTTCTGCCCATCTTTGCGATGAGCTCATCACAGATCTTGGTGAGCTCCTCGATCTCCTCGGTCTGTGAATAGACAGAAGACCACGTCAGGGAGACTGGTGACTCAGGACTTAGGCCTGGAGTTTTTCCTGTTCAGATCACCTAGTCAGCAAAAAGCGTTGGCCATTACCTTTTGTTGCAGGGTTAGCATTAGCATGTAGCGTTAGGGTTGTGTGTATAGAGACAGAGGACTCTCGTGCCCAAAAGGCAGTTTTAGTAAAAGTGAAAGTGAAAGTCACCCAGTAAAATACTACTTGAGTAAAAGTCTAAAAGTATTTGGTTTTAAATATACTTAAGTATCAAAAGTAAATGTAATTGCTAAAATATACTTAAGTATCAAAAGTATAAATCATTTCAAATTCCTTATATCAAGCAAACCAGACGGCATCATTTTCTTTAATTTAAGGATAGCCAGGGGCATCCTCCAACACTCAGACATCATTTACAAACAAAGCATTTGTGTTTAGTGAGTCCGCCAGATCAGAGGCAGTAGGGGATGACCAGGTATGTTCTCTTGATAAGTGTGTGAATTAGGCAATTTTCTTGTCCTGCTAATCATTCAAAACGTAACGAGTACAAAAAGTACATCATTTTCTTTATGAATGCAGTGAAGTAAAAGTTGTCAAAAATATGAATAGTAAAGTACAGATACCCCAAAAAACGACTTAAGTAGTACTTTCAAGTATTTTTACTTCAGTACTTTACACCACTGGGGTTAAGGAAGGATCACATAATTCCATCCAGTTCATCAGAAGGGACCAGCCAATGAATTATACTCGTGAGCAAACACTCCATTACTGCATGTGGCAGTAAATCACCAATATTGGCTTTATACCTGTTCAAACACACTCCAGGTGGCAGTATGCTCCCTTTCTGTTTGTTTACCAACTCATAGAAGTAGAAGAAGAACATTGACTACTTCGAAATGGAGATGGCCTCAATGGAGCTGCCCATGCTCTAACAGACGCCATAATGGTACAGATACAGTGTTGCATCCTTTAACTATCTCTATGGTTGTGTGCTACCATCTGCTCTAGTCCTAGCAGTGGGCGTTAGCATGTAGCTAGGTAATGTTAGCCCTTACCTTTTGCTGCAGAGCTTTCTCCAGAGACTCTACCCTCATCTGCTCCTTCCTCAGGCTGGCGGTCAGAGCAACACTCTCAGAGCTGGCCTTGCTGCGTACCTGGGCTATGTCCTCATTAGCCCTGAAGGGAATAGGAGGGGTTGGTAGTTACTGATAGACTCCTCTGTGTGTGTGTGTGTGTGTGTGTGTGTGTGTGTGTGTGTGTGTGTGTGTGTGTGTGTGTGTGTGTGTGTGTGTGTGTGTGTGTGTGTGTGTGTGTGTGTGTGTGTGTGTGTGTGTAATCATACTTGTCTAGCTTCTCCTCGGCGTGGAGTTTGAGAGTCTGGTATCTCTGCTCCTCCTGCTTGACTCTGGCCAGATACTCCTGAGCACACTTCTTCAACACCTCCTCATTCTACATGCACATAATAGTAGAACCACAATGTTACACATAACTAATATATGAGCTCAAAGACTAATCGTAGTAAGGTCAGACTGTTCGTGATCCCTGAACTCAGACCCCTAACCTTCTTAAAGCCGTCCAGGGTGCTCTTCATGTTCTCGTAGCGGCGGAACATACCGGACAGCGAGCGCTCTACTGAGTTCAGGTCTGTTAGCGCCGACTCCTTCTCCATGCTTACAGCTTGCAAAGACTTCTGGGAGCTCATGGTGTTGCGCTGTTGGTCCTCTGACAGAGAGAGGTCACACAGACAGGTCATTTTATGATTCCGTGCATTGAGGCCACCACTACATTTATGTAGAGGAATGTTTGAAGAGGTTTGGTTGACCTAAGCCACTCACCAATCATCTGGGCGATGGTCTTCTCATACTCTGCCACTATCTTTCTGTGAGAGAGGAATGACTACTTATGAATCTTGATTAGCTAAAAATCAGTCTGTTCACTGCTCAGCACACATCACGTCATTACTAGCCTCACAGTATAGTTGAGGTGAATGGTAACAGAATGGTACATGTGAATTGGCCTACAGTACCTCATCTCCATGACTTCCTGTCTGCTGTCCTCATACTTCCTCCTCCAGTCATTGGCCTCCATCTCCTTAGTGATGATCTGGCACAGGAGACAGTTATTACTATGTTACCCTGTGTGTGTGTGTGTGTGTGTGTGTGTGTGTACACGTGCATGCATGTGTGGTCTGTTGTTTAACTTACCTCCCCTCTGATGAGGGTGAGAACAGTCGTCTTCTCTGCCTCGCTGATGCAAATCGAGTCTAGAACCTCACTTCCTGTCTTCTTCTCCGTGTCACTTCCTCCCAGCTTGGCGTTCTTCAGCTGGCAGGTGTCCTCATACTGCAGAAACATAGGTGTCAACAACATAGCTCGGGCAGTAGGAGGCACTCTCATCAATTTAGAGTTGAAGTCGGAAGTTTACATACAAATACATCTAATTCAAATACATCTACATCAAATACAGTAATTTTTCCAACAATTGTTTACAGACAGATTATTTCACTTATAATTCACTGTATCACAATTCCAGTTTCTCAGATGTTTACATACACTAAGTTGACTGTGCCTTTAAACAGCTTGGAAAATCCCAGAAAATGTCATGGCTTTAGAAGCTTCTGATAGGCAAATTGACATAATTTGAGTCAATTGGAGGTACGCCTGTGGATGTATTTCAAGGCCTACCTTCACACTCAGTGCCTCTTTGCTTGACATCATGGGAAAATCAAAAGAAATTAGCCAATACTTCAGAAAAAATATTGTAGACCTCCACAAGTCTGGTTCATCCTTGGGAGAAATTTCCAAACGCCTGAAGGTACCACGTTCATCTGTACAAACAATAGTACGCAAGTATAAACACCATGGGACCCCGCAGCTGTCATACCGCTCAGGAAGGAGACGCGTTCTGTCTCCTAGAGATGAACGTGCTTTGGTGCGAAAAGTGCAAATCAATCCCAGAACAACAGCAAAGGACCTTGTGAAGATGCTGGAGGAAACAGGTACAAAAGCTCTAAAAACCACCATAAAAATGCCAGACTACGGTTTGTAACTGCACATGGGGACAAAGATCGTACTATTTGGAGAAATGTCCTCTGGTCTGATGAAACAAAAATTGAATTGTTTGGCCATAATGACCATTGTTATGTTTGGTGGAAAAAGGGGGAGGCTTGCAATCTGAAGAACACCATCCCAACCGTGAAGCACGGGGGTGGCAGCATCATGTTGTGGGGGTGCTTTGCTGCAGGAGGGACTGGTGCACTTCACAAAATAGATGGCATCATGAGGGAGGAAAATTATGTGGATATATTCAAGCAACATCTCAAGATATCAGTCAGGAAGTTAAAGCTTGGTCGCAAATAGGTCTTCCAATTGGACAATGACCCCAAGCATACTTCCAAAGTTGTGGCAAAATGGCTTAAGGACAACAAAGTCAAGGTATTGGAGTGGCCATCACAAAGCCCTGACCTCAATCTTATAGAACATTTGTGGGCAGAACTGAAAAAGCTTGTGGAAGGCTACCCAAAACGTTTGACCCAAGTTAAACAATTTAAAGGCAATGCTACCAAATACTAATTGAGTGTATGTAAACTTCTGACCCACTGGGAATGTGATGAAAGAATTAAAAGCTGAAACAAATGATTCTCTCTATTATTATTCTGACATTTCACATTCTTAAAATAAAGTGGTGATCCTAACTGACCTAAGACAATGATTTTTTAAAATAGGATTAAATATCAGGAATTGTGAAAAACTGAGTTTAGATGTATTTGGCTAAGGTGTATGTAATCTTCCGACTTCTGTATATGCAGATGATACAGTCTTATACTCAGCTGGCCCCACCCTGGATTTTGTGTTAAATGCTCTACAACAAAGCTTTCTTAGTGTCCAACAAGCTTTCTCTACCCTTAACCTTGTTCTGAACACCTCCAAAACAGAGGTGTGGTTTGGTAAGATGAATGCCCCTGTCCCCACAGGTGTGATTACTACCTCCGAGGGTTTAGACCTTGAGGTAGTCACCTCATACAAGTACTTGGGAGTATGGCTAGACGGTACACTGTCCTTCTCTCAGCACATATCAATGCTGCAGGCTAAAGTTGAATCTAGACTTGGTTTCCTCTATTGTAATCGCTCCTCTTTCACCCCAGCTGCCAAACTAACCCTGATTTAGATGACAATCCTACCCATGCTAGATTACGGAGACATAATCTATAGATCAGCAGGTAAGGGTGCTCTCAAGAGGCTAGATGTTCTTTACCATTCGGCCATCAGATTTTCCACCAATGCTCCTTATAGGACACATCACTGCACTCTATACTCCTCTGTAAACTGGTCATCTCTGTATAGCTGTCGCAAGACCCACTGGTTGATGCTTATTTATAAAACCCTATTAGGCCTCTCTCACCCCCATCTGAGATATATACTGAAACCTTCATCCTCCACATACAACACCCATTCTGCCAGTCACATTCTGTTGAATGTCCCCAAAGCACACACATCCCTGGGTCGCTCGTCTTTTCAGTTCGCTGCAGCTAGCGACTGGAACGAGCTGCAACAAACACTCTAACTGGACAGTTTTATCTCTTCATTCAAAGACTCAATCATGGACACTCTTACTGACAGTTGTGGCTGCTTTGTGTGATGCATTGTTGTCTCTACCTTATTCCCCTTTGTGCTGTTGTCGGTGCTCAATAATGTTTGTACCATGTTTTGTGCTGCTACCATGTTGTGTTGCTACCATGCTGTGTTGCTGCCTTAGGTCTCTCTTTATGTAGTGTTGTGTTGTCTCGTCGTGATGTGTGTTTTGTCCTATATTTATATATTTTTAATTTTTACTCCCAGCCCTGTCCCCACAGGAGGCCTTTTGGTAGGCCGTCATTGTAAATAAGAATAAATTAAAGAGCAGGAGAGGAGTTCCATAAATTCCTGACTGGATGTTAGATTAACGTGACCCTAATCCTGATTTAGTCACAATGTCAGTGTGGTGTGTGGCAGGTTCAAACTGTTTATAGGTCATTTCCATCTGCGTGTTTCACTCAATAATAAAGTGATTATAGTCCAATGCAATATAGTGTTTATTGGAGGGTTGTGGTGATATTCTCATCTCCTCCATTCAGAGTCGTACAAAGACATCTCTGTATTGGCCCTACCTTCATCAGCCTGGTGCACAGGAGCTCTGAGGCTGTTTACACAGGCAGCCCAATTCTGATCGTTTTCCCACTAATTGGTCCTTTGACCAATCACATCAGATATTTTTCAGAGCTCATCTGATTAGTCAATTAGTGAAGAAAAAAAACTGAATTGGGCTGCCTGTCTAAACACAGC
Organism: Oncorhynchus mykiss; assembly: GCF_013265735.2. Classification (NCBI taxonomy): domain Eukaryota; kingdom Metazoa; phylum Chordata; class Actinopteri; order Salmoniformes; family Salmonidae; genus Oncorhynchus; species Oncorhynchus mykiss. Next base: position 60,778,678 of record NC_048575.1, read on the forward strand.
CTGAGAGGGAGATGGTAGTTTGAACTTGAGGTCTTGTTCCTCAGTGGCAGAGTTAAGAGTGGTTACTTCATCTCTTTCTCTCGCCCTACCCCTCAACCCTCACCCTCCTGTTGTCCTTCCCTGGATTATAACTCAGTCATATACTAATCCTATGGGTCTGGTAATCTCAATCCCTCTATCACCTGATGAGCTGGAGATGATGACAGGCTGAGGAGCTCGTGGTCAGTTCATGTACAGTGTGGGAGTAAAGCTACCATGGTACTGTACTGTACTGTAGTGGGAAACAGAGCACTGTTAAGCACCGGGTGGGTAGACCAATGAAGCCAGTCACCATCACCATCCCAGACAACCAGGTACAATAGCACTAGCTCCTCAACATCACTGTCAACACAGCTCTAATCCACTAGAAACATGATGATAATAATGATGGGCCAAGATCAGCTAGATGGGATGGTGATTAAGTAATTGACTAACCCTCCTAACTACAGTGACATAATGTGTTCTGAGGACACGTCTGCTCACTAATGTCTCCATCTAGTAGTCACCAGGGAAATCACATGATTTTGATGGAACCATCACTAGGTCCTTGGTCTCTGAAGTAGGCCAAGCTTTCTGTGGGCTATTAACAAGGCATTTTGTGGTACTCACCATAGAACAGCAGTCTGACTCCTCTGATCTGCCTGACACACTCAGTTCTGTCCCTGGGAGAGAAAATGAAATGTCACAAAAATATCTGTGTGAAATATCCCACACTGTATTCTCATAAGGAACTATTCTATTCTGACTCCAGTCACTGGGAGCGCCATGTGCTACTGCTGCTGCCTGACCAGAAGGGGGCAGTGTATGCCTGCAGCACAGAGGGCATGATGACACAATTCTGTCTCATAATAAATCTGTGAGTTGACAGATAGAATCTACTGTATACATCTCCCCAGACTAGACAGAGAAGAACTGAACAGAGCAGAGCAAATTAGAACAGACAATAAGGTCAACTCAGATCAACAGAAGAGAGCTACAGTAGAAGTGTGTTACATGCAGCCTGAGGGACTATTGATCTGGTACAGTCTGTCTACTTCCTGTCACACTGCTGGGGTTCTGCTGTTGGGCTCATAAGCACACAGACCCACCAGTCATACAAAACAGCAAGCTACATGACTCATACAGCCTACACTAGTGGTTGCGCTGAGGGAGGGGAGGGAGCCCAGATCAGAGCACAGGAACTTAGGAACACTCATACAGATTCCTTGGATCCAATGAAGCTTTTGTGGATGTTGACAATGAGTTACTAATTGATAACTGTTCCTGCGGGGCTCTATGAAAAACAACCATGACCTTCCCTGTGACATTGATTAACAAACACATGAGTTCACACAGACACTGATGTTTGGGAGTGTCTGATCCCCTCAACCCCCACTCACCGTTGTGATCTCTGTCTGCTCTGACTCCTGCTGTGCTGGCTAGCTTCTCCTCATCTGTGGCGTGGCCCTCGCCGTGGTCATTCTCCTACAGACAGACAGGGACATTTTAATCTGTTTAATGGGGCTGTCTCCCTTTGCTCCCTGGTGCTGTGCCAAAGCAGGGCTGATGTATACTGAGGGCTGAGGTAGAGTAGAGGACAGGGCTGATGTATACTGAGGGCTGAGGTAGAGTAGAGGACAGGGCTGATGTATACTGAGGGCTGAGGTAGAGTTGAGGACAGGGCTGATGTATACTGAGGGCTGAGGTAGAGTAGAGGACAGGACTGATGTATACTGAGGGCTGAGGTAGAGTAGAGGACAGGGCTGATGTATACTGAGGGCTGAGGTAGACTAGAGGACAGGGCTGATGTATACTGAGGGCTGAGGTAGAGTAGAGGACAGGGCTGATGTATACTGAGGGCTGAGGTAGAGTAGAGGACAGGGCTGATGTATACTGAGGGCTGAGGTAGAGTAGAGGACAGGACTGATGTATACTGAGGGCTGAGGTAGAGTAGAGGACAGGGCTGATGTATACTGAGGGCTGAGGTAGAGTAGAGGACAGGGCTGAGGTATACTGAGGGCTGAGGTAGAGTAGAGGACAGGGCTGAGGTATACTGAGGGCTGAGGTAGAGTAGAGGACAGGGCTGAGGTATACTGAGGGCTGAGGTAGAGTAGAGGACAGGGCTGAGGTATACTGAGGGCTGAGGTAGAGTAGAGGACAGGGCTGAGGTATACTGAGGGCTGAGGTAGAGTAGAGGACAGGGCTGATGTATACTGAGGGCTGAGGTAGAGTAGAGGACAGGGCTGAGGTATACTGAGGGCTGAGGTAGAGTAGAGGACAGGGCTGAGGTATACTGAGGGCTGAGGTAGAGTAGAGGACAGGGCTGATGTATACTGAGGGCTGAGGTAGAGTAGAGGACAGGGCTGATGTATACTGAGGGCTGAGGTAGAGTAGAGGACAGGGCTGATGTATACTGAGGGCTGAGGTAGAGTAGAGGACAGGGCTGATGTATACTGAGGGCTGAGGTAGAGTAGAGGACAGGGCTGAGGTAGAGTAGAGGACAGGGCTGAGGTAGAGTAGAGGACAGGGCTGAGGTATACTGAGGGCTGAGGTAGAGTAGAGGACAGGGCTGAGGTATACTGAGGGCTGAGGTAGAGTAGAGGACAGGGCTGAGGTATACTGAGGGCTGAGGTAGAGTAGAGGACAGGGCTTGTGTATACTGATGGAACGGCTCAGTCTCTCAGAGAGGAATGGCCAGGTTAACCAGGGTCACGGTCAGATACACAGAGAAATTGCAGTGGAAAACACTATAACACTACATTACACACACACACACACGCACGCACACACGCATGCATATGTAATACAATGATAGCCAAGGACAGCAATATACACACATTTATTTGAAAAACATTATTTTAAACGTAAATAAAGTTTGCTGTCTTTATGAGTAAAGGAGGCAAGTGAAGCATTTCCTGTTTGAGGAGCTGGTAAAGAACATGAACCCTTACCTGTCCGCAGGTGTTCTGTAATGGAGTCTGGTTGTCCAGCTTCTTCACTTTACAGGAGTTCCTGAAGACAAGCACTGAGGTCAGAGCTACTGAGACCAATCCTAACGCTAACCCTACCCAGCTTGTAGGCTGACCCACCGACCGTGTGTGTGTGTGTGTGTGTGTGTTTGAGTGTCAGGGGAAGCAGCTAGACCTAAATGTATAGGATTCCTGTGGTATGAGACTGTGTGAGACTGAATCAATGTACTGAGCATAGAGAGAGAGTACGGTAGGATAAAAGCAGAGGAAATACAAGAGAAAGCAGGCTTTGAAATCAGCCCTCATTCTGTGCTCTCTCTGTTGCGTTGCTCTGTGCGTCTGCTGCTAAACTGCTCAATTGCAGCAGAAAGCAGATGACAGGCTGTTGCCTAATAGAATAAGAGCAGGGTCACCAAACCACAGCACAGAGCATGCCTATGCTTATACAGAGAGTATCTGTGAAATTGCTGTAGAGTATTATGAGGTCACCTCTCTCTTTTTCTCGGTATTGAGGTAAGGTAGATGATGTAATTGACTAGCCCCGCCTGGGAGAAGATGATGACTGCAACAACCTGAGACTGCAGTAGAGAGTGCGGACCAGGGCTGCTCTCTGTAGGATTGTGGTGTAGGAGAACATGCATGGGGGGCAGGGAGAGGAACAGGCAGGGGGAGAGGTAGCTCAACTGGGCAGGTGGAGACAGAGTCTGGGGATGTGGTTGAGGCCTAGTGGAGGGCCTACAGAGACATACAGTAAACAGTACTTACAGCGTCATACAGAGGAAACGGACCTGCTCAGCGGTCCTGATGCCACACAGAAAGAGACTCAGAGACAGGTCAGGACAGAGTATGGGGGAGACAGGAGAGTGGGTAGGGGGGAGAGCGGAGTGGAGGGGAGGGGAGGGGGGAAGATTGGTTGAGGAAGGGAGCGATAAGATCATGTGATTTTATGCTAAGTGGTCAGGCAGGGAACTGTACTGGTAGAGCCAGGATGGTTAGTTTGGTTCCTTAAACCAGAAGGGGAGGGTGTTAGGACTGCAACACAAGATACTGTAAGATAAGATGTCTTATAAGAGTGTTACTCACGTGATGCCTGTGCTCTTCCTAGGTGACTGTCTGTCTGGGTCCTCTGGTCTGTCCATTTCAGGAGTCAGGCTGTTGGGGTGAGAGTTGATGTTGCCATTGGGGTCAGAGGTCATAGGAGCGAGATCCTCAAACTCAGCGGGGACGGGGGGGTTGTGGACGGGGAGCGAGGGGGGGCGTAGGGTGCGGGGCTGAGGCAGAGGGGACGGGGAGAGACCATCTTCTCCAGGTCTGGAGGTAAACATCAGGTTCAGGTTCTGGTTCAAACCTGCTCTGCTCTGGGAGGGGGAGGGGCTATTGAGGTTGTTCAGGGCATCCTGGACTTCCTGGAGGGAGGCGGGATAAACATCCTGATTGGAGTTCCTGTCCAGGAAGGCACGGGGCGTCAGCTGTCCGTCATCTCTGGTGAGGGCTGCAGAGAGGAGAGTCAGTATCTCACGCTGGAGACAAGCAAGACAGCAACCTTTCTTCAAAAGTTTTTTTCAGGGATATCATTTTTAGATTTCTCTGTATCTTGTTTCAGATAATATACTACAGAAAGTGTACATCTCTCTCTCACACTCTCTTCACTAATCCCTCTATAGCTTATCTTTTCTTGTAAAGCCTATTCCCTCTCTCTCCAAGAGGTAAATCTGCTGTCATGTTATCGAGAAAAGCATGACGTTTGTCCTCTTCTCTCTTTTTGTGTGTGTGCGTGCGTGCATCTCTGTGTGTCTATGTGTGTGTTAGTCTCTCTCCCTTAATGTGTTACAGATTTCCTGCCAGCGTTCTCTCCACCAAGGACACAGTGACCCTGGGCTGTAAGAGCTTCCTGTGTAATTACTATTAGATGTGACTGTGGGGCACTCTCCCATTCTCAGAAACATCTCTGCATTTAAATTCTTGCTGTAAAACACATTCATAAAATGTGTGGGAGTGATCCTCAGTCCCCAGTGCGCAGGGTGGAAAACATCTCTGGAATAGGATGGGGCATTGGGTGTATGTATACCAAATGGCACCCTATTCCCTACATAGTGCACTATATAGGGTGACATTTGGGACGTATGGTGTCTCATCTTTAAACCCTACAGTGACTCAGACCACTGCAGCCCCACCGCCTCAGTTCATGGCTATTTAAAAGCATGTATGGACTGAGGTATGTTTGAATATCCTCTCACTTCCTGTTAGAACACTCACAATGGCTCCTCACTTCTAGAATGCTAAGAATGGTACCTTACAATGATCCCTGTGTCAACAAACACCTCGTCAAAAGCAAACACTGATACACACACACACACACACACACACACACACACACACACACACACACACACACACACACACACACACACACACACACACACACACACACACACACACACAGTAATACAGTCGTGGTTTGAGTACATGTTCAGCCCAGCTGCTAACATACTTCTGGGTGCTGGGGCTGCTCATTCCAGTCTGGGCTGAGAGGGGCTCTAGCCCAGGCCCCTGATGTGCTTCTGTTCTCTGGGGGCCGGGGCTGCTCATTCCAGTCTGGGCTGAGAGGGGCTCTAGCCCAGGCCCCTGTCAACCACATTTGAGGGGTTAGGCTTCAGAGAGAATGCATCGCTGAGCAGTCCTGCCACTATGTCCTGCATGTCTCATTAACGTTGGGATACATGCAGCTCTACAGACACAAGTCAGTGTCCTTGGGTTATTACGTGTGTGTGTGTGCGTGCACGTGTGCGTGCGCATCAGGGTTGCAGACTCATACTGCTGTACAGTGATCTCGCTGTTACAGAGAAATCCAGCAGATTTCAGGAACACAGAACAATGAGACTACACAGCCATCCACACACGCACGCCAACACACACAGACACACAGACACACACCCTTGTGATATTGCTCTCTCTTTCTCAGAGAGATAGGGTGTGTCAGATCATCTTTCAATTGTCCTTTCTCAGAGATATCAATAACATGTCACAGTTAAACTGCCCTCTGTGGATGTGTAATACAGAGTCATGACAATCCCAAATGTATGCTCTGTCAGAACGAAGAAACGTTCCTTATAGTATACTGTAGAATACTATACTACACACTGTAGTATGCCTCGATCATGTGTAGTACTTACTATATAATGTTGTAGTATACTGTAGTAAATACTACAGTCTGCAAAACCACTACTGTAATTACTATAGTATATACTATTATTTTTCTTACTGCAGTACTTCTACTATAGTAAACTGTAAATAGTACAGTATATTACAGTAAAGTCCACAAAAACACTACAGTGAATACTATTGTATTCAACCATAGTATACTATTTTTTTATGTGGGCAGACATCAGACATCTAGTGTTGTTGTTACCATGTAGATTGCTCCCTGAGGTGACGTAGTCAAGTAGACTGTGATTATTCCTCCAGACTGAATTGTCTCTCAGTGAATGTTTTATTTAGGGCACTAACCCAAATATACACAAGCAGCATGTGATTGGCTGCTGTTCTATAAGAGGAGGGGTTGTTATTGTCTACAGAGACAGAGATGTAGTACATTTGGATCATAGAATGCCATCTTCTGATTGCATTGTGTCTAGATATAGGATAATGAATCCAAAACAAAATCAACTAATCCGGTCCAAGACGCCACAGAGCAGTTCATTTTAATAGGAGAACATTGTGTGTCTACAAACTCCACAATGGTCAACAACACATGATCTGTTTCATATGACCCGTGTGGGATGTACGTTTGGTGTGTGTGTGTGTGTGTGTGTGTGTGTGTGTGTGTGTGTGTGTGTGTGTGTGTGTGTGTGTGTGTGTGTGTGTGTGTGTGCGTGCATGCGTCTGTGTGTGTGTGTTTGTTAGAGGGGCACTCTCGTTTATGTTGTTGCCACTGACCCAAAAAAGAGTTGTCTTTATTGGTCTCTGTGGCATTACTGAGCAATAATAGACTAGCTTATGACCAGCGGCCATCTGTCAATTTGTGAGCTGAGGATGGAGTCTCACCTTTGTCGGCAGAGTTATCCAGCTGGGTCAGGTCATTCTGCAGACCTGGAGATTCCGCCACTGGAGTCTCAAAGTTCCCTTCTGAATCTGAACTAGAGAGAGACAGCGAGAGAGAGAGACAGCGAGAGAGAGAGACAGCGAGAGAGAGAGAGAGAGAGAGAGAGAGACAGAGAGAGAGAGAGAGAGAGAGAGAGAGAGAGACAGCGAGAGAGAGAGAGACAGCGAGAGAAAGAGACAGCGAGAGAGAGAGCGACAGCGAGAGAAAGAGACAGCGAGAGAGAGAGACAGCGAGAGAGAGAGAGAGAGAGACAGCGAGAGAGAGAGAGAGAGAGAGAGAGAGAGAGAGAGAGAGAGAGAGAGAGACAGCGAGAGAGAGAGAGAGAGAGAGAGAGAGAGAGAGAGAGAGAGAGAGAGACAGCGAGAGAAAGAGACAGCGAGAGAGAGAGACAGCGAGAGAGAGAGAGAGAGAGAGAGCGAGACAGCGAGAGAGAGAGAGAGAGAGACAGCGAGAGAGAGAGAGAGACAGCGAGAGAGAGAGAGAGAGAGAGAGACAGCGAGAGAGAGAGAGAGAGAGAGAGAGAGAGAGAGAGAGAGAGAGAGAGAGAGAGAGAGAGAGAGAGAGAGAGACAGCGAGAGAGAGAGAGACAGCGAGAGAGAGAGAGAGAGAGAGAGAGAGAGAGAGAGAGAGAGACAGCGAGAGAGAGAGAGAGAGAGAGAGAGAGAGAGAGAGAGAGAGAGAGAGAGAGAGGGATTACAGGTCAGTACACTGATCTATTTCCTTGGAACTTTCAGGACGTCTGGTGGAGTGAGGTCATACCTTCTCTATGATGTCATATCCTGTCATGTTAGTGTACCACCTGCTGCTCTGTATGGCTCCTTCAACAGCCCGCCAATGGAGTTTATAAGGAGTGTCACAGTAAGATAAGTAAAGGGGGAGGAAAGGGAAAGAGGGAGGAAGGGGAACCCTGCCTGGCCACCTGCTTCCACTAGCCTCCTCCTCATCCTGCCAACGTGTCCTCAATACACAAGGACAGACTGTGTCGCAGTCTCTCGCTCTCTTCCACTTTCTCTCTCTCGGTCTCTTTCACTCTCTCACACACACACAGAGTCTTGTATAGCTAACCTTGTGGGGACACACAATTCAGTCCCCATTCAAAGTCCTATTTTCCCTAACCCCCTGACCCTAACTCTAACCTTAACCTGTACTCTAACCCTAACCCAAAAACCTAACCCTAACACTAACCCTAGCTCCTAACCCTAAACCTAATTCGAACCCTAACACTAATTCTAACCTTACTCCTAAACCCCATAGGAACAGCATTTGACCTTGTGGGGACCAACAAAATGTCCCCAGTTGGTCAAATGTTGGTCTGTTTACTATTCTTGTGGGGACATCTGGTCCCCACAAGAATAGTTAAACATGTCCACACACACACAGCTTGGAAATAAGTCTGGGCCTGGTGTCTGGGACCCAGAGATGGGTGTGTGTGTGTGTGTTTTCCCAGGCACTTAAATGCACATCAGACCGTCCACACACTAATGAAAAACAGCTCAGGGGAACAAAGACACTCCTGAAACACAGACAGACAGCCCTCCCTCCCTCTCTCTCTATATATCACACACATCACATCTAAACCACACAGAGGTAATCCTTAAAAAACACACACACAAAGCAGGCCCAGACAATCAGTCCCAGCGATGGCCTCTACACTGAGATCTTGGACAGTTACTTGGAAACTAGAAACTGGCACAAAAAAATCCCACATCTTTAGAAAGCTCAACCTCCCTTCCCCCAACCCTCCTCCAACCTTCCCTAACCTTCCACCAACCCTCTCTTCCTGGCCCTCTCTCACAGACAGACATATTATGAAAGCAGACAGATTATTTGTTGTCCCATAAGAACGCAAATAGAGCTACAGTACCTACAAAAACAGTTTTACCAGAAGGAAGGAGGGGGTGTCTGAGTGTGTATGAGTGGTCACCTGCTTTTAGACATGACAACATGATCTAATCACGGTTACGCAGAGCGGCAGCAAAGAACAAGAGACCACGTCAAAACAACATCACATCACATCTCCCTCTTTCTCTTTCTGACTCTCTTTCTCTCTGTCATTTACTGCCTCTCTCCCTCTAGGTTTCTGCCTCTCCTTCCCTCTAGGTTTCTGCCTCTCTCTCCTTCCCTCTAGGTTTCTGCCTCTCTCTCCTTCCCTCTAGGTTTCTGCCCTCTCCCTCCTCTTTCTCTCTCTCTCTCCTTCCCTCTAGGTTTCTGCCCTCTCCCTCCTCTATTTCTATCTCTCTCTCCTTCCCTTTAGGTTTCTGTCTCTCTCTCCTTCCCTCTAGGTTTCTGCCTCTCTCTCCTTCCCTCTAGGTTTCTGCCCTCTCCCTCCCCTCTTTCTCTCTCTCTCTGTCTGTATGAATAATAACAGAAAATTCACCCCAGTCATCCGGACAGGTTACTTCAGTCTGCTGATAATCTCTCTGCACGTGTACACACACATTGTCTCTCCTCTCCCTCGCTCGTGTGCCAGACAAGAGAACAAGAGACCACGTCAAAACAACATCACATCACATCTCCCTCTTTCTCTTTCTGACTCTCTTTCTCTCTGTCTTTTACTGCCTCTCTCCCTCTAGGTTTCTGCCTCTCCTTCCCTCTAGGTTTCTGCCTCCCTCTCCTTCCCTCTAGGTTTCTGCCTCTCTCTCCTTCCCTCTAGGTTTCTGCCCTCTCCCTCCTCTCTTTCTCTCTCTCTCTCCTTCCCTCTAGGTTTCTGCCCTCTCCCTCCTCTCTTTCTCTCTCTCTCTCCTTCCCTTTAGGTTTCTGTCTCTCTCTCCTTCCCTCTAGGTTTCTGCCTCTCTCTCCTTCCCTCTAGGTTTCTGCCCTCTCCCTCCTCTCTTTCTCTCTCTCTCTATCTGTATGAATAATAACAGAAAATTCACCCCAGTCATCCGGACAGGTTACTTCAGTCTGCTGATAATCTCTCTGCACGTGTACACACACAATGTCTCTCCTCTCCCTCGCTCGTGTGCCAGACAGGCATCACACACACACACACACACCTGTAGCCTACTTACTTTCCCCCTTCATCCTTGGTTCTGGGCCCTCCGTCCTCCTCCTCCCCTCCTCCCCGTACAGCTGACCAGGTCCATTTGGCCCACTGGACCGGAGACAGCAGAGACCCCCAGGACATCTTTATTGAGACACACCAGGTCCACTACCACTCCTTTATACAGTACCCCACCCTTTGGGTACGGTTCCACCGCTCTGGCTCTGATGATACTCCTGGTTCTAGTTCTGGTAACCTGATGGTTCTACAGTTCAATTGTCGGTTCTGCTACTCCCACACAGAGTCCAGTTCTCGTCTTCAGCTAGTGTTCTGGATCGGACTCTGCTGCTCCTCTGTGCATCAGCATCAACACACCAGAGGAGAGGAGCGGAAAGGAAAGGAGAGGGGGAGGAGGAGTGACTCACCACAGAGTATGTTTACCTCTCTCTCTTCTCCTTCTGTCTAGCTCTCTCTTTGAGCTGTTGTGTGTGTTCTTTCTCTTTGAGAGGATGTTGGTTTTATGGCATCTCTCGTTTCTCTCTTCTCTCTTCACTTCCTCCTCTTGCTCTAGTTTCCCAGCCTGCTCTTTTACATTGTTGATTTCCGGAACAAACTGTGACAGAGGCTGACAGTTCTGTGATGACGCTGTTGGTTTCTGACTCTCTGTCAGATTACAGATTAATGTAGCATCAGTAGCCTCTTCTCTTCTTCCTCTGCCTCTCTCGGTTTCTCTCTGCCTCTCTCTATCCTCCGCTCCAACTCTGAATGCTAGACCAGCAATCAGCTGGCTGCCAGACTGCTCCCTCCTCTTTCCTCTCCCCGCTCCCTCCCTCGTCTGCTCTCACTCCCACCCAAAGAGAGTTTGCCTAGCCCTCCACCCCTTCCCCCATCTCTCTCAGGCTGTTCTATTGTGAAATGGAGAGAGGCATGTTGTGAGAGGAGGGAGAAGAGAGGGAGGGTAGAAGGAAGGGGGTGAGAGAAGGAAGGGAGCAAGTTTCCTGTTTCAAAAGAGCCGTTGGATTTTTAAGAGTCAGCTGACTGTTTACACAGAGTGGTAGATCCCTAGTGTCCCAAGGAGTGGGAAAGAGAGGGAGGAAGAAGGGAGAGGAGGAGAAGGAGGAGAGAGGAAGACACCTAACACAGCTACAGTAGGACGACAGGTTGTACACATGTTTCTGTCAGACCTGACCAGACACAATATAGATAGAGAGTTAGATAGATAGAGTTGATGTCGGAAGTTTACATACACTTTAGCCAAATACATTTAAACTCAGTTTTTCACAATTCCTGACATTTAATCATAGTAAAAATCTCTGAATTATTTATTTAAGCTATTATTTCTTAAATCACTTTCCCAGTGGGTCAGAAGTTTACATACACTCAATTAGTATTTGGTAGCGTTGCCTTTAAATAGTTTAACTTGGGTCAAACGTTTCGGGTAGCCTTCCACAAGCTTCCCACAATAAGTTGGGTGAACGTTGGCCTATTCCTCCTGACAGAGCTCCTGTAACTGAGTCGAGTTTGTAGGCCTCCTTGCTCGCACACGCTTTTTCAGTTCTGCCGACAAATGTTCTATAAGATTGAGGTCAGGGCTTTGTTATGGCCTCTCCAATACATTGACTTTGTTGCCATTTTGCCACAACTTTGGAAGTATGCTTGGGGTCATTGTCAATTTGGAAGACCCATTTGCGAACAAGCTTTAACTTCCTGAGTGATGTCTTGAGATGTTGCTTCAATATATCCATATAATTTTCAATTCCTCATGATGCCATCTATTTGTGAAGTGCACCAGTCCCTCCTGCAGCAAAGCACCCCCACAACATGATGCTGCCACCTCCGTGCTTCACGGTTGGGATGGTGTTCTTCGGCTTGCAAGCCTCCCCCTTTTTCCTCCAAACATAACGATGGTCATTATGGCCAAACAGTTCTATTTTTGTTTCATCAGACCAGAGGACATTTCTCCAAATAGTACGATCTTTGCCCCCATGTGCAGTTGCAAACCATAGTCTGGCTTTTTTATGGCGGTTTTGGAGCAGTGGCTTCTTCCTTGCTGAGCGGCCTTTCAGGTTATGTCGATATAGGACTCATTTTACTGTGGATATGGATACTTTTGTACCTGTTTCCTCCAGCATCTTCACAAAATCCTTTGCTGTTGTTCTGGGATTGATTTGCACATTTCGCACCAAAGTACGCTCATCTCTAGGAGACAGAACGCGCTCCTTCCTGAGCGGTATGATGGCTGCATGGTCCCATGGTGTTTATACTTGCATACTATTGTTTGTACAGATAAGCGTGGTACCTTCAGGCATTTGGAAATTGCTCCCAAGGATGAACCAGACTTGTGGAGGTCTACATGTTATGGTGAGTGAATGAGGACCCAAAAGCGAACTAACTTAAACAGAGCTTCTTTAATAACCAAACATAGGTAGGCTCAGATAGACCGGCAGATTCCGACAGGACAGGACAAGGTTACAGCAAACATGACGATAGTCTGGCTCAGGCATGAAACACAACAAACAAGAATCCGACAAGGACAGGAACAGAAACAGAGAGAGATATAGGGACCTAATCAGAGGGAAAAAGGGAACAGGTGGGAAACGGGGTGAATGGGTAGTCAGAGGAGACAAGGAACAGCTGGGGGAAAGCGGGGGAGAAAAGGTAACCTAACAACGACCAGCAGAGGGAGACAGGGTGAAGGGAAAGGACAGAGACAAGACACAACATGACAGTACATGACAGTACCCCCCCACTCACCGAGCGCCTCCTGGCGCACTCGAGGAGGAAACCTGGCGGCAACGGAGGAAATCCTCGATCAGCGCACGGTCCAGCACGTCCCGAGAGGGAACCCAACTCCTCTCCTCAGGACCGTACCCCTCCCAATCTACGAGGTACTGGTGACCACGGCCCCGAGGACGCATGTCCAAAATTCTACGGACCCTGTAGATGGGTGCGCCCTCGACAAGGATGGGGGGGGGGGGGGGGGAAGACGAGCGGGGGCGCGAAGGACGGGCTTGATGCAGGAGACATGGAAGACCGGGTGGACGCGACGAAGGTATCGCGGAAGAAGAAGTCGAACTGCGACAGGATTAATGACCCGAGAAATACGGAACGGACCAATGAACCGCGGGGTCAACTTGCGAGAAGCCGTCTTAAGGGGAAGGTTCTGAGTGGAGAGCCAAACTCTCTGACCGCGACAATATCTAGGACTCTTAGTTCTACGCTTATTAGCAGCCCTCACAGTCTGCGTCCTATAACGGCAAAGTGCAGACCTGACCCTCTTCCAGGTGCGCTCGCAACGTTGGACAAAAGCCTGAGCGGAGGGGACGCTGGACTCGGCGAACTGAGATGAGAACAGCGGAGGCTGGTACCCGAGGCTACTCTGAAAAGGAGATAGCCCGGTCGCAGACGAAGGAAGCGAGTTGTGGGCGTATTCAGCCCAGGGGAGCTGTTCTGACCAAGACGCAGGGTTACGAAAAGAAAGACTGCGTAAGATGCGACCAATAGTCTGATTGGCCCGTTCTGCTTGACCGTTAGACTGGGGGTGAAAGCCGGAAGAGAGACTGACGGAAGCCCCAATCAAACGGCAAAACTCCCTCCAAAATTGAGACGTGAATTGCGGACCTCTGTCCGAAACGACGTCTGACGGAAGGCCATGAATTCTGAAAACATTCTCGATGATGATTTGTGCCGTCTCTTTAGCAGAAGGAAGCTTAGCAAGGGGAATGAAATGAGCCGCCTTAGAGAACCTATCGACAACCGTAAGAATAACAGTCTTCCCCGCTGACGAAGGCAGTCCGGTGACAAAATCTAAGGCGATGTGAGACCACGGTCGAGAGGGAATGGGAAGCGGCCTGAGACGGCCGGCAGGAGGAGAGTTACCGGACTTAGTCTGCGCGCAGACCGAACAAGCAGCCACGAAACGACGCGTGTCATGCTCCCGGGTGGGCCACCAAAAACGCTGGCGAATGGAAGCAAGCGTACCCCGAACGCCAGGGTGGCCGGCTAACTTGGCAGAGTGAGCCCACTGAAGAACGGCCAGACGAGTAGGAACGGGAACGAAAAGAAGGTTCCTAGGACAAGCGCGCGGCGACGGAGTGTGAGTGAGCGCTTGTTTTACCTGCCTCTCAATTCCCCAGACAGTCAACCCGACAACACGCCCCTCAGGGAGAATCCCCTCGGGGTCAGTGGAGGCTACTGAAGAACTGAAGAGACGAGACAAAGCATCAGGCTTGGTGTTCTTAGAGCCCGGACGATAAGAAATCACGAACTCGAAACGAGCGAAAAACAGCGCCCAACGCGCCTGACGCGCATTAAGTCGTTTGGCAGAACGGATGTACTCAAGGTTCCTATGGTCAGTCCAAACGACAAAAGGAACGGTCGCCCCCTCCAACCACTGTCGCCATTCGCCTAGGGCTAACCGGATGGCGAGCAGTTCGCGGTTACCCACATCATAGTTACGTTCCGACGGCGACAGGCGATGAGAAAAATACGCGCATGGGTGGACCTTGTCGTCAGAGAGGGAGCGCTGAGAAAGGATGGCTCCCACGCCCACCTCTGACGCGTCAACCTCGACAACGAACTGTCTAGAGACGTCAGGTGTAACAAGGATAGGAGCGGATGTAAAACGATTCTTGAGGAGATCAAAAGCTCCCTGGGCGGAAACGGACCACTTAAAGCACGTCTTGACAGAAGTAAGGGCTGTGAGAGGAGCTGCCACCTGACCGAAATTACGGATGAAACGACGATAGAAGTTCGCGAAGCCGAGAAAGCGCTGCAGCTCGACGCGTGACTTAGGGACGGGCCAATCAATGACAGCTTGGACCTTAGCGGGATCCATCTTAATGCCTTCAGCGGAAATAACAGAACCGAGAAATGTGACGGAGGAGGCATGAAAAGTGCACTTCTCAGCCTTCACAAAAAGACAATTCTCTAAAAGGCGCTGGAGGACACGTCGAACGTGCTGAACATGAATCTGGAGTGACGGTGAAAAAATCAGGATATCGTCAAGGTAAACGAAAACAAAGATGTTCAGCATGTCTCTCAGGACATCATTGACTAATGCCTGAAAGACAGCTGGAGCGTTAGCGAGGCCGAAAGGAAGAACCCGGTATTCAAAGTGCCCTAACGGAGTGTTAAACGCCGTCTTCCACTCGTCCCCCTCCCTGATGCGCACGAGATGGTAAGCGTTACGAAGGTCCAACTTAGTGAAAAACCTGGCTCCCTGCAGGATCTCGAAGGCTGAAGACATAAGAGGAAGCGGATAACGATTCTTCACTGTTATGTCATTCAGCCCTCGATAATCTATGCAGGGGCGCAGAGACCCGTCCTTCTTCTTGACAAAAAAAAACCCTGCTCCGGCGGGAGAGGAGGAGGGGACTATGGTACCGGCGTCAAGAGCTACAGACAAATAATCTTCGAGAGCCTTACGTTCGGGAGCCGACAGAGAGTATAGTCTACCCCGGGGGGGGGGTGGTTCCCGGAAGGAGATCAATACTACAATCATACGACCGGTGTGGAGGAAGAGAGGTGGCCCTGGACCGACTGAACACCGTGCGCAGATCGTGATATTCCTCCGGCACCCCTGTCAAATCACCAGGCTCCTCCTGTGAAGAAGAGACAGAGGAAACAGGAGGGATAGCAGACATTAAACATTTCACATGACAAGAGACGTTCCAGGAGAGGATAGAATTACTAGACCAATTAATGGAAGGATTATGACAAACTAGCCAGGGATGGCCCAAAACAACAGGTGTAAAAGGTGAACGAAAAATTAAAAAAGAAATGGTTTCACTATGATTACCAGAAACAGTGAGGGTTAAAGGTAGCGTCTCACGCTGAATCCTGGGGAGAGGACTACCATCCAGGGCGAACAAGGCCGTGGGCTCCTTTAACTGTCTGAGAGGAATGTCATGTTCCCGAGCCCAGGTCTCGTCCATAAAACAGCCCTCCGCCCCAGAGTCTATTAAGGCACTGCAGGAAGCTGACGAACCGGTCCAGCGTAGATGGACCGACAAGGTAGTGCAGGATCTTGAAGGAGAGACAGGAGTAGTAGCGCTCACCAGTAGCCCTCCGCTTACTGACGAGCTCTGGCCTTTTACTGGACATGAAGTGACAAAATGACCAGCGGAACCGCAATAGAGACAGAGGCGGTTGGTGATTCTCCGTTCCCTCTCCTTAGTCGAGATGCGGATACCTCCCAGCTGCATGGGCTCAGCACCCGAGCCGGCAGAGGAAGATGGTAGTGATGCGGAGAGGGAGGCGACGGAGAGCGCGAGCTCCTTTCCACGAGCTCGGTGACGAAGATCAACCCGTCGCTCAATGCGAATAGCGAGTTCAATCAAGGAATCCACGCTGGAAGGAACCTCCCGGGAGAGAATCTCATCCTTTACCTCTGCGCGGAAACCCTCCAGAAGACGAGCGAGCAAGGCCGGCTCGTTCCAGCCACTGGAGACAGCAAGAGTGCGAAACTCAATAGAGTAGTCTGTTATGGATCGATTGCCTTGACATAGGGAAGACAGGGCCCTGGAAGCCTCCTCCCCAAAAACAGATCGATCAAAAACCCGTATCATCTCCTCCTTAAAGTCCTGATACTGGTTAGTACACTCAGCCCTTGCCTCCCAGATTGCCGTGCCCCACTCACGAGCCCGTCCAATAAGGAGAGATATGACGTAGGCGACACGAGCAGTGCTCCTGGAGTAAGTGTTGGGCTGGAGAGAAAACACAATATCACACTGGGTGAGGAACGAGCGGCATTCAGTGGGCTCCCCAGAGTAACACGGCGGGTTATTGATTCTGGGCTCCGGAGATTCGAAAGCCCTGGAAGTGGCCGGTGGATCGAGGCGGAGATGGTGAACCTGTTCTGTGAGGTTGGAGACTTGGGTGGCCAGGGTCTCAACGGCATGTCGAGCAGCAGACACTTCCTGCTCGTGTCTGCCTAGCATCGCTCCCTGGATCCCGACGGCTGAGTGGAGAGGATCCGAAGTCGCTGGGTCCATTCTTGGTCGGATTCTTCTGTTATGGTGAGTGAATGAGGACCCAAAAGCGAACTAACTTAAACAGAGCTTCTTTAATAACCAAACATAGGTAGGCTCAGATAGACCGGCAGATTCCGACAGGACAGGACAAGGTTACAGCAAACATGACGATAGTCTGGCTCAGGCATGAAACACAACAAACAAGAATCCGACAAGGACAGGAACAGAAACAGAGAGAGATATAGGGACCTAATCAGAGGGAAAAAGGGAACAGGTGGGAAACGGGGTGAATGGGTAGTCAGAGGAGACAAGGAACAGCTGGGGGAAAGCGGGGGAGAAAAGGTAACCTAACAATGACCAGCAGAGGGAGACAGGGTGAAGGGAAAGGACAGAGACAAGACACAACATGACAGTACATGACACTACAATTTTTCTTTAGCTGATTTCTTTTGATTTTCCCATGATGTCAAGCAAAGAGGCATTGAGTGAAGGTAGGCCTTGAAATACATCCACAGGTACACCTCCAATTGACTCAAATTATGTCAATTAGCCTATCAGAAGCTTCTAAAGCCATGACATCATTTTCTGGAATTTTCCAAGCTGTTTTAAAGGCACAGTCAACTTAGTGTATGTAAACATCTGAGCCATTGGAATTGTGATACAGTGAATTATAAGTGAAATAATCTCTCTGTAAAGAATTGTTGGGAAAATGATTTTTGTCATGCACAAAACAGATGTCCTAACCGACTTAACAAGAAATTTGTGGAGTGGTTGAAAAACGAGTTTCAATGACTCCAACCTAAGTGTATGTAAACTTCTGACTTCAACTGTAGATAGATAGATAGATCAATCTATCTCTATAACATGAACAACATTCAGTTTGCTACTGCTGTATTTGTTCCACTGACTCTTCTATCCTCATCATTACAGTTTACTACATCTGTCACATCAAAACAAATCCAACTAAAACATTTAGTTCCTCTCATGAATAGACAACAACCATCCTTACAACCCTCCAGACCTGTTCTCTCTATAGTGGTTTGTCAACCATATGGAAACTCTCTCTTTCCCATCTCTGCAGACACACACACACAACATGAACCACACATGAATACATACACCCACAAGCCTGAAGGGTGCTCATGATGGCTTACATAACTCACAAAATGCGCACACACAGACACACACACAGACACACACACAGACACACACACAGACACACACACAGACATACACACATACACACACACAGACACACAGCACTGAGTACCACATGTTGTGGCAAAATCTGACTAACAACCATCCCAATCACTGAAACACACACACACACACAAACATACACACAAACATACACACAAACATATGCACACACACAAACTAGTCCAAGCCAAATGAGATGTGTTGTACAGTGCCTTGCGAAAGTATTCGGCCCCCTTGAACTTTGCGACATTTTGCCACATTTCAGGCTTCAAACATAAAGATATAAAACGGTATTTTTTTGTGAAGAATCAACAACAAGTGGGACACAATCATGAAGTGGAACGACATTTATTGGATATTTCAAACTTTTTTAACAAATCAAAAACTGAAAAATTGGGCGTGCAAAATTATTCAGCCCCCTTAAGTTAATACTTTGTAGCGCCACCTTTTGCTGCGATTACAGCTGTAAGTCGCTTGGGGTATGTCTCTATCAGTTTTGAAAAATCGAGAGACTGAAATTTTTTCCCATTCCTCCTTGCAAAACAGCTCGAGCTCAGTGAGGTTGGATGGAGAGCATTTGTGAACAGCAGTTTTCAGTTCTTTCCACAGATTCTCGATTGGATTCAGGTCTGGACTTTGACTTGGCCATTCTAACACCTGGATATGTTTATTTTTTAACCATTCCATTGTAGATTTTGCTTTATGTTTTGGATCATTGTCTTGTTGGAAGACAAATCTCCGTCCCAGTCTCAGGTCTTTTGCAGACTCCATCAGGTTTTCTTCCAGAATGGTCCTGTATTTGGCTCCATCCATCTTCCCATCAATTTTAACCATCTTCCCTGTCCCTGCTGAAGAAAAGCAGGCCCAAACCATGATGCTGCCACCACCATGTTTGACAGTGGGGATGGTGTGTTCAGCTGTGTTGCTTTTACGCCAAACATAACGTTTTGCATTGTTGCCAAAAAGTTCAATTTTGGTTTCATCTGACCAGAGCACCTTCTTCCACATGTTTGGTGTGTCTCCCAGGTGGCTTGTGGCAAACTTTAAACAACACTTTTTATGGATATCTTTAAGAAATGGCTTTCTTCTTGCCACTCTTCCATAAAGGCCAGATTTGTGCAATATACTGATTGTTGTCCTATGGACAGAGTCTCCCACCTCAGCTGTAGATCTCTGCAGTTCATCCAGAGTGATCATGGGCCTCTTGGCTGCATCTCTGATCAGTCTTCTCCTTGTATGAGCTGAAAGTTTAGAGGGATGGCCAGGTCTTGGTAGATTTGCAGTGGTCTGATACTCCTTCCATTTCAATATTATTGCTTGCACAGTGCTCCTTGGGATGTTTAAAGCTTGGGAAATCTTTTTGTATCCAAATCCGGCTTTAAACTTCTTCACAACAGTATCTCGGACCTGCCTGGTGTGTTCCTTGTTCTTCATGATGCTCTCTGCGCTTTTAACGGACCTCTGAGACTATCACAGTGCAGGTGCATTTATACGGAGACTTGAATACACACAGGTGGATTGTATTTATCATCATTAGTCATTTAAGTCAACATTGGATCATTCAGAGATCCTCACTGAACTTCTGGAGAGAGTTTGCTGCACTGAAAGTAAAGGGGCTGAATAATTTTGCACGCCCAATTTTTCAGTTTTTGATTTGTTAAAAAAGTTTGAAATATCCAATAAATGTCGTTCCACTTCATGATTGTGTCCCTTCATGATTGTGAATACTTTCGCAAGGCACTGTATGAGAAACATCAACCATGACTAATCTAATAACCATTTTCTACTGTGGAAGAGCGGAGCGAGGGATGGAGAGAGAGAGGAAACAGTTGACAGCTTCTCTTTTATCTCTTATTTCATGTCCTCTTTACTCTGCTCTCTTCTGCTCAGACGTGATCAGCAAGATGGAGAACACACAAAGACACACAGAGGCTACCCTCTCTCCCTCTGACACCTTCTCCGTCTCAACCTCTCTCAGACCAAACCCCACTGTAGACCTTTGAGAAAGAGAGAGGAAGGGCAGAAGAGAGCGTGAGGGTGCGTACCGCGTATTCTGTATATTTTTGTAGGACTTTTTGTCATGTCTATCAGGAATGCCTGGCATAGCTTGCCCTCCCCTCTCTATTGTCTGCTGTCTGTGGCAGGCAGGACAGACCTGTTGGGGGAGCTATTCAACCGTTTTTATCACAGCCTTCACATCCCTTATCACCATGTCAACACCCTCTCTCTACATCTGTATAGACCAGGGTCCACTCACACTACCCTGGTCAAGCAGACACAAGATTTGTTTCAGAATGTGAGCTATTGCGAGCTCAGGCTGGTTTCACAAGGCTACACCCAGACTACATGTGGGATAAACAGTCCACTTTAAACACAAGCACACGTACGCATGCACACACAAACACAGTTAGGTCTGACAGAGCAGAGGTTGAGAGTGCCTTGACTCACAGGCAGGAAAATGTGCAGAGGAAAGAAAAGAGAAGGAGATGAAGAGAAGACAGAGTGAAAGAAAGAATAGTCAGGTCTTACGTAACTCCTTTCCTTGCATCCAGAAATAGACCAGCACACATGGAACACTGGCGGAGCCACAGACATATAGCCATACTCTAGTCTAGAACCCATGCAGTCTGGAACACACTGACACTTCACACTGACACTTCTAGAACAACACCAAAGGTCTAACTCCATGAAGCTTCACAGAGCTTAAACCAAACAGAGGCTGTTTCTATAGAGTAAAGAAGGATATTAGAATTCTAACAGACATACAGCCAGTCACATTTATGACTATAGATGACTTCAGCTTCCCTGAGTAAACACAGAGGGTGAGTAAACACAGAGGGTAACATTCCCTGAGTAAACACAGAGGATAACATTCCCTGAGTAAACACAGATGGTAACATTGCCTAAGTAAACACAGAGGGTAACATTCCCTGAGTAAACACAGAGGGTAACATTCCCTGAGTAAACACAGATGGTAACATTGCCTAAGTAAACACAGAGGGTAACATTCCCTGAGTAAACACAGATGGTAACATTCCCTGAGTAAACACAGAGGGTAACATTCCCTGAGTAAACACAGGGGTAACATTCCCTGAGTAAACACAGATGGTAACATTCCCTGAGTAAACACAGATGGTAACATTCCCTGAGTAAACACAGAGGGTAACATTCCCTGAGTAAACACAGAGGGTAACATTCCCTGAGTAAACACAGAGGGTAACATTCCCTGAGTAAACACAGAGGGTAACATTCCCTGAGTAAACACAGAGGGTAACATTCCCTGAGTAAACACAGAGGGTAACATTCCCTGAGTAAACACAGAGGGTAACATTCCCTGAGTAAACACAAAGGGTAACATTCCCTGAGTAAACACAGAGGGTAACATTCCCTGAGTAAACACAGACGGTAACATTCCCTGAGTAAACACAGAGGGTAACATTCCCTGAGTAAACACAGAGGGTAAAATTCCCTGTGTCTGGAAGTCTGACCACATCCTAACCCTATCCCCCAGACAACTAGCAGACTAGTGTGTGTGTGTTGTGTACGTGCGAACAGTCTAGTCTATCATCCCTTTTCATTTAATTAAGATGTGACTGAAAGTGACAGGTGTGTGTGTGTGTGTGTGGTTAGGAGCTAAATATAACTAGTATGATAAACATTCATTGTAGCCACATGAGGAATGATATACCGTATGAGATAATTGAGCAGGCTAGGACACACAGATGGGGATTACCAAAAGCGTTTTAATCCCTTCCATGACTCTGAATGATGATCTGAACAGTACATTTGTCTTTCCTATAATAGCAGGTCTGCCTGGTGAAGCCGTGGCACTGAGACAAAAACAGGTTCAACAACCCCATCTGGTGGTCAATAGAAGTCAACATATCTCTCCTTCTGGTCAAGTAGGCCTACATACTATAATGTAGTGGTGAACCAGTCCCTCCAGTCTAAGGCCATACATACCTAAACACTGAGCACCTTACAGCACCCTAACAGTTTTATTCATGGTTTGATCACAAAACACTCAAACTGTCCATGTGAACTTATGGTGGATACACATGAATGTTGTCTGTCTTGTGCAAGAGGAGAGCTCCATCTAATGGTGATCAGTGGTCTCTGACCAGGTCCAGTCTCTTAACTGTCAGTCTGGAGGAGAGGCTCTGTTTTAGTCAGACAGAAACACACAGGAATGAGAGAGAAAATCACTGTTTAGAGTGCTAAGTACACCCACCCTCTGTCTCTACGAGTCCCTCTCTGTCTCTCTCTTTCTCTCTCTCTCTCAGTACCTCTCAGTCTCTCTATGTCTCTCTCAGTCACCCTCAGGCAGTACTAACCATGTTTGAAATTTGAATACTGTTGTACAACTCTGTTCTGAATGCAGTAATGCTTTAACCTAGTTTCTCCCATGCTTGTGTATGTGCGTGTACGTGTGTGTAGAGCATCATCATGACGGGTGTTTAAATATAAATGACTATTGTCGGCATGGTTACAGTAACCAGGCCAGCTGACATTACATCATCATCCTGGGGATGTAGTCTGAAGTGCATTGCATCATCTTGTACTCCAACAACAGCCCTTGTAATTGTGCTAGATGGTGAGAGAGAGAGAGAGAGAGAGAGAGAGAGAGAGAGAGAGAGAGAGAGAGAGAGAGAGAGAGAGAGAGAGAGAGAGAGAGAGAGAGAGAGAGAGAGAGAGAGAGAGAGAGAGAGAGAGAGAGAGAGAGAGAGAGAGAGAGAGAGAGAGAGAGGGGGATGTAGTCTGAAGTGCTTTGCTTCATCTTGTACTCCAACAACAGCCCTTGTAATTGTGCTAGATGGTGAGAGAGAGAGAGAGAGAGAGAGAGAGAGAGAGAGAGAGAGAGAGAGAGAGAGAGAGAGAGAGAGAGAGAGAGAGAGAGAGCGAGAGAGAGAGAGAGAGAGAGAGAGAGAGAGAGAGGGGGAGAGAGAGACATGAGTAGGAAAGACAAGTGCAGATAGTGCTACAATCAGTCCTTTGATGCTGAATTTGGGAGGCATCCCCGAGATAGGGGATAACTAACATCTGCACATTTAATTTAGGCCCCAGAAAACACACACTGACACACAAATGATAGATGAAAGGATCAGTACAACCTCTACTACACAGAGGTCTAGACATATTATCTTGAAAGATTAAGGACACCTGCTCTTTCTATGACTTAGACTGACCAGGTGAAAACTATGATCCCTTCAGATCAGTGTAGATGACGGGGAAGAGACAGGTTAAAGAAAGATTTTTAAGCCTTAAGACAATTGAGATATGGATTGTGTATGTGTGCCATTCAGAGGGTGAATGGGAAGGACAAACAATTCACAGTACATTCGGAAATTATTCAGACCCCTTCACTCTTCCACATTTTGTTACGTTACAGCCTTATTGATTAAAAATATTTTTCCCCCTCAATCTGTGTGTGTGTGTGTGTGTGTGTGTGTGTGTGTGTGTGTGTGTCAGTGTAAGTGTGTGTGAGTGTGTGTGTGTGTGTGTGTGATTAGTCGTTGCAAAAGAACTAGTGCAAAAAAGGGTCAATGCAGGTAGTTTGGGTAGCCATTTAATTAGCTATTTAGCAGTCTTGCTGTTCAAGGTCCTGTTGGTTCTAGACTTGGTGCATTGGTACACTTGCCATGTTACAGCAGAGAGCATAGTCTGTGGCTTGGGTGGCTGGAGTCTTTGACAATTTATGGGGCCTTCCTCTGACACCGCCTGGTATAGAGGTCATGGATGGCCTGGGAGCTCGGCCCCAGTGATATACTGGGCCATACGTACTACCCTATAGCGCTTTGCTGTCGGATGCCAAGCAGTTGCATACCAAGCGGTGATGCAGCCAATCAAGATGCTCTCAATGGTGCAGCTGTATAACTTTTTGAGGATCTGGTGGCCCATGGAGGAGGGGTGGTGGGGGGCGGTGAGGGGAGGGGGATGAAGAAATTAGGAGTCAGATTTCTGTTCCACTTAAAAATTATGAAGAGGCATTGTGTGTTTGGACCATGATTGATCCTTAGTGATGTTAAATTGAAGCTCTCAACCCGCTCCACTAAAAGCCCCCTCGTGCGAATTGGAGTGTCCTCGGCCCTCCCTTTTCTGTAGTCCATGATCAGCTCCTTTGTCTTGCTTACGTTGAGAGAGAAGCTGTTGTCCTGGCACCACACTGCCAGGTCTCTGATCTCCTCCTTGTAGGCTGTCTCATCGTCGTCGGTGATCAGGCCTACCATTGATTGGCATGTCGTCTGCAAACTTAATGATGGCGTTGGAATCGTGTGTGGCCACGTAGTCATGGATGAACATGAAGTACAGGAGGAAACTAAGCATGCACCCCTGAGGGGCCCGCATGTTGAGGATCAGCGTGGTGGATGTGTTGTTGCCTACCCTCACCACCTGGGGGAAGCCCGTTAGGAAGTCCAGGATCCAGTTGGAGAGGGAGGTGTTCAGTCCCAGGGACCTTAGCTTAGTGATGAGCTTCGAGGGCACTATGGTGTTGAACGCTGAGCTGTAGTCAATGAACAGCATTCTCACATTGGTGTTCCTTTTGGGAAAGGCAGTGTGGAGTGCAATAGAGAGTACATCTGTGGATCTGTTGGGCCGTATGCGAAATGGATTGGGTCCAGGGTGTCTGGGATGATGGTGTTGATGTGAGCCATGACAAGACGTTCAATGCATTTCATGGTTACAGATGTGAGTGCTACATGGCGAAAGTAATTTAGACAGTTTACCTTGCCGTTCTTGGTCATAGGGACTATGGTGGTCTGCTTGAAACATGTAGGTACAGTATTACAGACTGGGTCAGGGAGAGGTTGAAAATGTCAGTGAAGACACCTGCCAACTGGTAAGCGCATACTCTGCGTACGCGTCCTGGTAATCCGTCTGGCCCTGTGGCCTTGGGAATGTGAACCTGGTTAAAAGGTCTTACTCACACAGTTATCTGGAACAGCTGGTTCTCTCACGCATGGTTCAGTGTTGCTTGCCTCGAAGTGAGCCTAGAAGGCATTTAGCTTGTGTCACTGGCCAGCTCGTGGCGGGGTTTCCCTTTGTAATCCGTGAGTTTGCAAGCCCTGCCACATCCGACGAGCTCAGAGCCGGTGTTGTAGTATCAGCTTAGTCCTGTATTCACGCTTTGCCTGTTTGATGGTTCGTCGGAGGGCTTAGCGGGAGTATTTATAAATGTCTGGGTTAGGGTCCCGCTCCTTGAAAGTGACAGCTCTAGCCTTTAGCTCAGTGTGGATGTTGCCTGTAATCCATGGCTTCTGGTTGGGATATGTACGTAGGTCACTGTGGAGACTGAAAAGTGCATTGGAACATATTCCAGTCTGTGCTAGCATAACAGTAGTTTAGCATCCGCTTCATCGGACCACTTCCTAATTGAGCGTCTCACTGGTACTTCCTGTTTGAGTTTTTGCTTGTAAGCCGCAATCAGGAGGATAAAGTTATGGTCAGATTTGCTTATCTTTTTGCCTATGTGTGTGTGTGTGCATGTGCG
Source organism: Oncorhynchus mykiss (assembly GCF_013265735.2). Lineage (NCBI taxonomy): Eukaryota > Metazoa > Chordata > Actinopteri > Salmoniformes > Salmonidae > Oncorhynchus > Oncorhynchus mykiss. Next base: position 60,804,413 of record NC_048575.1, read on the forward strand.
TGTGTGTGGCTATGAGGGATAAAATTGTGGCTCTTATTTGCTGATCTATTTCAAGCAAATCATCATTTTTAAGTGGAACAGAAATCTGACTCCTAACTTCTTCATCCCCCTCCCCTCCCCTCACCGCCCCTCCTCCATCTCTTTCATTCCTATTGTGAGTTGAGAGTGACCTGCATTTGGAGGGGTTCTCAGGGGGAGTGGGATATACAAAAAAATTCACTTCCATTTCACACCACACACTTATACATGTGTGAAACAGGGCAAATATAAGCACGCCCTATCAGATCTTTAGAGCCTATTCAGAATGTAGAACGTTGATCTATCTTTGGCCTGAAGCTCTCCCTCTTCCTCTCCACCTCTTCTCCTCTTCCTCTGTTCCTCTCCACCTCTCTGTCAGTACTAAATCACCAACATTACAACTCGCTGTCTATAGACAGACATTGTGCGTGTGTGTTCGTGTGCATGCAGTGGTGTAAAGTACTGAAGTAAAAATTATTGAAGTACTACTTAAGTACTGTTTGGGGGTATCTGTATCTTACTTTTTATATTTTTTTAACTTTTACTTTTACTCCATTACATTCTTAAAGAAAATATGTACTTTTTACTCCTATACATTTTCCCTGACACCCAAAAGTACTAGTTACATTTTGAATGCTCAGGCAGGACATCAATATGGTCCAATTCACAAACCTAACAATATAAAGCTTTGCCATCCCTACTGTCTCTGATCTGGCGGACTAACTAAACACAAATACTGTGTTTGTAAATGATGTCTGTGTGCCCGTTTGTTCGTAAATGTAAAAACAAGAACATTAAGTCACCTGGTTTGCTTCATATAAGGAATTTGATGTATAGCATTTACTTTTTCTTTTTACTCAAGTTTGACAATTGAGTACTTTCCCCATTACTGTACTTAAGGACATTTAAAACCAGATACTTTTAGACTTTACTCAAGTAGAATTTTACTGGGTGACTTTTCATTTTTCATTTCCATTAAGGTTTTTATCTTTACTTTTACTCAAGTCTGACAATTCAGTACTTTTTCCACCACTGTGTACACCATTGTTTGGGGGAATTATGTATCCTGTGTGTCCCTGTATTGCTACACACAATAGTCTGGTGTCTGTCTGTCCCTCTGTCCCTCCTCTCTGTCAGTCTGTCCTTTCACAAGACAGAAGCCACTCATCAGTAAAAGGCACATTACAGTCCGCTTAGAGTTTACCAAAGGGCACCTAAAGGACTCCCAGACCATGAGAAACAAGATTCTCTGGTCTGATGAAACCAAGATTGAGCTCTTTGGCCTGAATGCCAAGCGTCACGTCTGGAGGAAACCTGGCACCATCCCTAAGGTGAAGCATTGTGTTGGCAGCATCATGCTGTGGGGATGTTTTCAGCAGCAGGGACTGGGAGACTAGTCAGGATCAAGGGAAAGATCAACGGTACAAAATACAGAGAGATCCTTGATGGCAAAGGTTCACCTTCCAACAGGACAACGACCCTAAGCACACATCCAAGACAACGGAGGAGTGGCTTCGGGACAAGTCTCTGAATGTCCTTGAGTGGCTCAGCCAGAGCCTGGACTTGAACCCCATCGAACATCTCTGGAGAGACCTGAAAATAGCTGTGCAGCAACGCTCCCCATTCAACCTGACAGAGCTTGAGAGGATCTGCAAAGAAGAGTGGGAAAAACTCAGTCTGAGGCAAATGTTCACCTTCCAACAGGACAACGACCCTAAGCACACAGCTAAGACAATGCAGGAGTGGCTTCGGGACAAGTCTCTGAATGTCCTTGAGTGGCCCATCTAGAGTCCGGACATAAACCAGATCGAACATCTCTAGAGAGACCTGAAAATAGCTGTACAGATACGCTCCCCATCCAACCTGACAGAGCTTGAGAGGATCTGCAGAGAAGAATGGGAGAAACCCCAAATACAGGTGTGCCAAGCTTGTAGTGTCATACCCAAGAAGACTTGAGGCTGTAATCGCTGCTAAAGGTGCTTCAGCAAAGTACTGAATAAAGGGTCAGAATACTTATGTCAATGGGATATTTCAGTCTTTAATTTTTAGTAGATTTGCAAAAATATTGTCATTTTGGGGTATTGTGTGTAGATTGAGGGGGAAAAAACAATTAAATCAATTTTAGAATAAGGCGGTAATGTAACAAAATGTAGAAAAAGTGAAGGGGGTCTGAATACTTTCCGAATGCACTGTAAAATCAGCCAAACAAAGGCGGCTCTGTCTGTAGGCTTTCCTCTGATTTTATGAGGGCTCCAACTAGCAGAAGAAGTCTCAGATCCAAGTCTCGGAGCCACTCAGGGCTTCAGGCTGTAAAATACCTTACAGTTGCACTACTCTGGGTAATTCAGTGTCAATCAGAATGACCTCCACTGTAAACAACTGCTGTGGAACATAACAACACCACTAATACATCCAGTGGTACTAATGAGACACCGTGACAACAGGATGGTTAGAGCAGAGCAGCATCATGGTTTGACTGGGTAGTGCGTGTGTGTGTGTGGGGTACTAAAGGGAAAGTGATGAAGTGTAAGAGGATTAGCAGATCATTAACATGGTACTGATCCACTGGGTCCTACTTGGAGAAAGAGAGGACTGGCTGGTATGTTACCATGGATTTATGAGTTAGTGAGTGAGTGAGTGAGTGAGTGAGAGAAATAACAACCAGATCTTTTATCACATAAGACCATAATTAAGGGACTCAACCACACCTTAACACTTGACTGAGGAGGACATCAATACCAGAGATAATGCAGAAAAGGCTATATTGACAGAAAATATTGTTCTCCTGTTGACTGATTACTGAATTTACATTCCACTATTGGGTTTCTTATGTACACATCTAGAACATTGTTTCTATCTTTCTCCCTAACATGTATTTGTAATTGAACTGCTTTTCATGAAACACTGTGTAGTATCATATAATTCAATTTTAGCTTGAACGTTTTTGCTTGTTGCTTCTCTGCAAGACATCTTACTTCACAAGGGTTGAAGTTATACAAAACTGTGAATCCAGCAGCTGTTAGTGGTCAGGTGTGCCTCTGTCAGAAGTGTGTCTGTCAGTAAACCTGACCACATCTCTCTCATTACATCATTATTCATTACATTAGATTAGCCTCTACTAATGATCCTAATGACCTGTTCTCTCCTTCCCCTGTTCTAAAATGAAATAATTTACATTGACATGCTCACAGGACAGGAAAAATATCAATTTGGATAGAGTGCTCTAAAAGAGACATGCCAGTCGCTTGGAATAAGTCATAACACACACACACACACACACACACACACACACACACACACACACACACACACACACACACACACACACACACACACTGTAACAGTGATAGGGGGGTGTAGTCTACTCACATGCTGCTCTTCTTCCTGGGGGAGCCAAAGGAGTTCTTCCTGTGCTGACTGAGGGAGCCCCCCATGGCAACGCTGGGTGTGTGTTGTGTGTGTTGTATCTTCTTCAAAGCGACCGGCTAGTCTTTTTTTAGAGCGCTTTCTCCATATTCCCACTCTTCCAAAATAGTAGAATCCTGGTGATGAAGGCACAGCCTCTATAGACTCTTCTCATTTAACACACTGCATCTCTCTTTCTCTCTCTCATCTAGGCTGAATGGTCTAGCAGCTCAGGAGTCCTGATCACATGTCAACTACTACACCAGTCCCTGCCCCTCTCCCTCTCCTCTCCCTCCTTCTAACCCCTCCTCTCCCTCTCTCCCTCTCCTCTCCCTCCTTCTAACCCCTCCTCTCCCTCTCCTCTCCCTCCTTCTAACCCCTCCTCTCCCTCTCCTCTCCCTCCTTCTAACCCCTCCTCTCCCTCTCTCCCTCTCCTCTCCTTCCTTCTAACCCCTCCTCTCTCTCTCTGCTTCTCTCTCGCCGTCCCTCCTGCACAGAGCAAATTACAGTCACTTGTAAGGAATTACAGAGATTCTCTAGAGAAAGAGAGTGAATAGGGGAGAGAGAGAGAGAGAGAGAGAGAAAGTGGGAAGAAGGGGGTAGTCTTAAAGGCCACTAAGCTCTGGGAGTGAGGGCGGGGGAGGATAGCTTGGCAGAGGGGAGGGAGGATGGGGAGGTGTGGCTAGCCTGGTATGGGTGAGGGTACTGTCCGGAGGGAGTCTCGGCCCTATTGTTAGTCGCTGAACAACAGACAGAGATGGGAGGAGGGAGAGGGGGGTGGTAAAGATGAGAGAGAGACCAATTAGGATCTGGCTAAAAATACTTGAAATCAGTTATAGAACTCATTGCCCTCTATAGTTGTGAGGTCTGGGGTAACCAATAATTCACAAAAATGGGACAAACACTATATTGAGACTGCATGCAGAATTCTACAAAAAATATCCTCTGTGTACAATGTAAAACACCAAATGCATGTAGAGCAGAATTAGGACGATACCCGCTAATGATCAAAATCCAGAAAATAGCCATTAAATTCGCAACCACCTAAATGGAAGCGATTCCCAAACCTTCCATAACATAGCCATCCCCTACAGAGAGATGAATCTAGAGAAAAGTACCCTCAGCAAGCTGGTCCTGAGGCTCCGTTCACAAATACAAACAGAGCCCCAGGACAGCAACACAATTAGACCCAACCAAATCATGAGAAAACAAAAGATAAATACTTGACACATTGGAAAGAAATAACCAAAAAACAAAGCAGACTGGAATGCTATTTGGCCCTTAGAGTGTACATAGTGTCAGAATACCTGACCACTGTGACTGACCCAAAACTAAGGAAAGCTTTGACTATGTACAGATTCAGTGAATATAGCCTTGTTATTGAGAAAGGCCGCCGTTAGCAGACCTGGCTCTCAAGAGAAGACAGGTTATGTGCACACTGCCCACAAACTGAGCTTTACTTACTAACCTCCTGCCAAATGTATGACCATATAAGAGACACACATTTCCCTCAGATTACACAGACTCACAAAGAATTAAAAAATCAAATTACATTTTGATAAACTCCCATATCGGTTAGGTGAAATACAACAGTGTCATCACAGCAGCAATATTTGCGACGTGTTGCCACAAAAAAAGGGCAACCAGTGAATAACAAAAACCATTGTAAATACAACCCATATTTATTTTCCATTTTGTACTTTAACTACTTGCATATTGTTATTACACTGTACATAGCCATAATGACATTTGAAATGTCTGTAATTTTTACTGAAATCATTTTAAAAAATGTTGATGTTTATTTCACTTTTGTTATTATCTATTTCACTTGCTTTGGCAATGTAAACATGTGTCCCATGCCGATAAAGCCCACTGCATTAGAGAAAGAGAGAGAGAAAGAAAAGAAGGGTGAGCAGGCTGGTAGATACCTATAGACTTCCAGTCATTGCGCTAACGCTAGTTAGCATTGGCTTGCAAAACTACCTCTAGCCAGTGTTGCCAACTTAGCAACTTTGTTGCTATATTTAGCAAGTATTCAGACCCCTCTAGCGACACATTTTTAAAAAATGACTAGCGACAAATCTAGTGACTTTTTCTGGTGTTATTGGAGACTTTTGGAGACTGACGTGAGAGCACGTAGCAGCGGGTGCTGCCATGGGCCCCACCCCGTCCCAAAGCACTCACAGTCCTTGCGCAGCAGTCCCTCCCAGCTGCAATCAGAGCAGGAGATGTTCACCCCTCCACGTCCAGACTGCAAATGAATCGCGCATGCGGGAAGCTGCCGCTGGCTGATCCCACACTGGCTTACATTCAGGGAGGGATGTAAATGTAAAATGCTCTTTGTCTAAAATAAATCAATGCACAAAAATAAATCGCTGCATTTGACTCACATAGCCTCAGTCACTTACTCACCTTGTCCACTGTGTGTGTGCCACTCTGTGACATAAGCTAAACATCTAGCTGCCTAGCTCATCATTAAACTGTACACTCAAAAATACAGAAAGGAGAGGGAATCAAACCCTGATTTCAAAGGCTGGTTGAAGCCGTTTATTGGAGATGATACACGGGCATACTGGCTGTATTGTAAGGCTGATTTCTACGCCAAACTTAGTGATGTAAAGTAACACATGACAACTCAAAAACATACTCAAAAGGCAAAGCCTTATAACAGTTCCACCCAAAACAAGCTGCCATTTATGGTTTAAAAAAATGTACTCTGCAAAAAAGGCTGAGGCCACCATGGCATTAGCCCTCGCTGAACACTGTTCCATGCTGGCATGTGATCACATTGGAGAAACATGTAGAGCTGCTTTCTCAGACTCCACTGCTGCTACCCACTTCAAAGTGCACAGAAATGATTAATGACGTCATGAAGTCATTTAGCAACTTCTAGCGAATTTTAGGACAGCCAATAGCTACTTTCCTTACTGAGGAGTTGGCAACACTGCCTCTAGCTTCCTTCATACTGGACAACGAGACATACAAATGTCATCCACACGTTCATTTGACTCTGGGGAAGTAGATAAGGTCCTCAATCCTTAAGTATGCTTCCCAGCCGAAACAGTTCGGAAGAGTTTGCGCATTTATTATGATGACATTTTGTGATGCTTTTGTTCGTTTTGGACTTTGGTGAGGGTTTTTTCAGCTGTTCAGGCACACAACATATTTTCTGGAGGCAAGCTGAAGTTCGGAGCCAAAGTCTACGCCCCTTCGTCGGTGATTGGTCAACAGTAGGGATTCTTCAATAAAATCTTTGTTTTCATTCAACGAGAGACAACTCGTTTTCATGCACATTTTCTCATTGAGGAACACTGCACCAAACACCTTACTTAAAATTGTGCGACTAAGATCTCCTAGGCAAAAGGTATTTTAAGGGAGTATGCCAGCACACTTGTTCGGTTCGGCTAGGCGTCAGCCGATCTGGCGTGAGAAACTCCAATAACCCTAACCAAAGGATCAGGTGCAAGAAGGACTATAAACCACTGACACATGCTTTCTTATCAAAACATGATCCATGAAGTCTAATATTTTTCTAAACACATATACAGTCGTGGCCAAAAGTTTTGAGAATGACACAAATATGAATTTTCACAAAGTCTGCTGCCTCAGTTTGTATGATGGCAATTTGTATATACTCCAGAATGTTATGAAGAGTGATCAGATGAATTGCAATTAATTGCAAAGTCCCTCTTTGCCATGCAAATGAACTGAATCCCCCAAAAACATTTCCACTGCATTTCAGCCCTGCCACAAAAGGACCAGCTGACATCATGTCAGTGGTTCTCTCGTTAACACAGGTGTGAGTGTTGATGAGGACACGGCTGGAGATCAGTCTGTCATGCTGATTGAGTTCGAATAACAGACTGGAAGCTTCAAAAGGAGGATGGTGCTTGGAATCATTGTTCTTCCTCTGTCAACCATGGTTACCTGCAAGGAAATACGTGCCGTCATCATTGCTTTGCACAAAAATGGTTTCACAGGCAAGGATATTGCTGCCAGTAAGATTGCACCTAAATCAACCATTTATCGGATCATCAAGAACTTCAAGGAGAACGGTTCAATTGTTGTGAAGAAGGCTTCAGGGCACTCAAGAAAGTCCAGCAAGCGCCAGCACCATCTCCTAAAGTTGATTCAGCTGCGGGATCGGGGCACCACCAGTACAGAGCTTGCTCAGGAATGGCAGCAGGCAGGTGTGAGTGCATCTCAGTGAGGCGAAGACTTTTGGAGGATGGCTTGGTGTCAAGAAGAGCAGCAAAGAAGCCACTTCTCTCCAGGAAAAACATCAGGGACAGACTGATATTCTGCAAAAGGTACAGGGATTGGACTGATGAGGACTGGGGTAAAGTAATTTTCCTTTCCGATTGTTTGGGGCATCCGGAAAAAAGCTTATCCGGAGAAGACATGGTGTGCACTACCATCAGTCCTGTGCCAACAGTAAAGCATCCTGAGACCATTCATGTGTGGGGTTGCATCTCAGCCATGAATAAAGCATGGTACCAACACATCCTTCAAGAGCAATTCTCCCAACCACCCAGGAACAGTTTGGTGACAAACAATGCCTTTTCCAGCATGATGGAGCACCTTGCCATAAGGCAAAAGAGATAACTAAGTGGCTCAGGGAACAAAAAAATTGAAATGTTGGGTCCATGGCCAGGAAACTCCCCAGACCTTAATCCCATTGAGAACGTGTGGTCAATCCTCAAGAGGTGGGTGGACAAACAAAAACCCACAAATTCTGACAAACTCCAAGCATTGATTATGCAAGAATGGGCTGCCATCAGTCAGGATGTGGCCCAGAAGTTAATTGACAGCATGCCAGGGCGGATTGCTGAGGTCTTGAAAAAGAAAGGTCAACACTGCAAATATTGACTCTTTGCATCAACTTCATGTAATTGTCAATAAATGCCTTTGACACTTATGAAATGTTTATAATTATACTTCAGTATTCCATAGTAACATCTGACAAAAATATCTAAAGACACTGAAGCAGCAAACTTTGTGAAAATTAATATTTGTGTCATTCTCAAAACTTTTGGCCACGACTGTATATGGTTCTTAGTCTCTGTAAGATTCAATTGTAAACCAGTTTATATGAATAAGTCAATCCGATAGCCTGTCAAACAATGAAATAAAAAACACTTGTGACAAAAATACTCTTTTAAAGTTTTATTATGACATAAACAATATGTAAGCACACTGTATAGCCTATGCATGGTACTGTGGTTGAATAAAAAAAAGTACATTTGGTAACACGACAGGTTTAATGCATTACGATGCTATATGAACTCCTTATAAACATCTTATCTCATAATAATCCTGACTAAAGTACAACCATTGAGTCAGTAAAACTATTATAATAAGACATAATAAGGGCTCATACATGCTTATATCAAGTATTAAAGTATACTTGTCAGCTTACATTAAATGTCATTAATATTATATTTTTGGGGCGGTTTGAATATACAATGTCACCAAGTGCAAAACTTGAGGTTAACAGAACAAAATATATCATTCAAGAGTGAAGCAGAGAGGATGAGTGCTCACAAAGCAGGGTTTAGGGGTCAGAGGGATATCTCACACAGCACATTTTAAGCAGGGAGTCAAGCTGCCTAATCAGAACCTCAAAGCCTCTTCTGTGGTTGTAGAATGATTAGAAAACTAAGATCTGTTGTTCAGCTAGGTCCTGTCCAGGGCGTTTACATGTGGCTTGCTGTCGCAGTAAGCCACACCTAACACCCTGGACCAAAGCTATTGTTCTCCCCTCTGCTGACACAGCTGGCTGGAGTGAGGAGGTCCATGGTCTGATTGGACCACAGTGATGATTCATGCCATGTTAAAGGACTGCAGGTTTGTTGCTGGTTGTGTGTCAGTGATACAGTAGGGACAGAAATGATTGGCACCCTTGATAAAGATTACAATTACAATTAAAATACTGAGCTATATTGTATAATCAAAAAAAGGGAAATTATATTATAATAGTAATTAGGTGGGTGCTTATATGTGTCATATTTCACACATGTACAAATGTAATAATAATATATATGTTTTTATCTAAAAAAGATATGGGTCAAAAGCATTGACACCCGTTTTCAACATCTTACCCTGCGAGTATTAAGGCATTGAGACTTTTTCTAAAATGTTTTATCTGATTGGAGGCTACATGGGGAGGGATCTTAGGCCATTCCTCCATATATAATCTTTCCAGATCCTGCATATCATTCATATTTTCTTATGGACTGCTCCCTTCAATTCAAACCACAGGTTATCAATGAGATTTAAATCAATCAATTGTGGTCATTTATCCATTTTGTTAATCTCATAAAGCCTTTTAGAAAAAGGCTCAGTGCCATTATCCTCGCAAGGTGAGGTATTGAAAACAGGGGTATCCCAAGCATCGTCTGGAGTGGTGTAAAGCTCACCGCCATTGGACTCAGTGGAAACGTTCTCTGGAGTGATGAATCACACTTCGCCATCTGGCAGTCCAACTGGTGAATCTAGGTTTGGCGGATGACAGGAGAACACTACCTGCCCCAATGCATAGTGCCAACTGTAACATTTGGTGGAGGAGGAATAATGGTCTGGGGCTGTTTTTCCATAGTTCAGGCTAGTACCAGTGAAAGGAAATCTTAACGCTACAGCATAAAATGACACTAGACGATTCTGTGCTTCCAACTTGGTGGCAACAGTTTGGGGAAGGCCCTTTCCTGTTTCAGCATGACAATGTCCCCGTGCACAAAGCAACGTCCATGCAGAATGGTTTGTTGAGATCGGTGTGGAAGAACTTGACTGGCCTGCACAGAGCCCTGACCTCAAACCCCATCGAACACATTTGGGATGAATTGGAACGCCGCCTGCTAGCCAGGCCTAATCGGCCAACATCAGTGCTTGACCTCAATAATGCCCGTGGCTGTCCCCGCAGAAATGTTCCAACATCTCGTGGAAAGCCTTCCCAGAAGAGTGGAGGCTGTTATAACAGCAAAGGGGGGAACCAACTCAACTCCATATTAACGCACATGATTTGGGAATGAGATGTTCAACGAGCAAAATTGGCCCTAACCCCAGTTTAAAGAGGATGGTTGGCACACACCAAAGGGGGGAGGGGGGTGATTTATACACATACTCATAGAAAGAAAACAACCCTGTCCCTTTTCTCCCCTCATACATACCTTCCTCTAAGATTAGTACTTGGAGGAAAAATGTCTTGTCAGTTCCATTAAAGATATGTTATTTTCTACAATAATTTTAATACTTAGCTTTTACATGATACAAATAAATCCAAAAATGTAATTATCTATAGTCAGTCAGTTCATCTAGAGAGGAGTGAGATTATCAGAACATCACATTGCACTGGAATTATGGGTGGAGTACTTTTTATGGTAACACTTTACTTAAGCGTGACATGCAGCCTTCATATGCATGATGTAAAGAGTTGTAATGCCCTTTATAAAATGCTTTTCTAAGCCTTAAGCAGCACCTAAGTAAAGTGCTACCTTTTTGGTAGTCAAGTACGTACTGATACGTACTGGTATACAACCTTCTGGAGACATGCACTAAACACACAGGAGAGGAATTATCATCCTGCATTGTTGTAAATGTATTATAGGACATGTCAAGTCTAAGGCCAAGTAAAAAGAAATGACCTGAAAATAACATATATAAAAGTTATGATCCAGACATGATCAAACAGGATCTGATTCTTTAGAAACACACATGTTAAATGCAGTCTGCCCCTTCAACAGGAGGATCCAGCAGCTCAAACCCAGATCCTTCAGTGTGGTTTTAGGAAAATGGAAAACCAGTCTTCCCTATGGTTCTCCCATAGAGTTGGGTAGAGGGCTCACTTGGATAGTATTCAATGTTGCTGCCCATGTGGTCACAGGACGAGAAATTTCAGAGATAGAAATGCACTAGAGAGCTCATCTCCAATGGGTTCTCCAGTCCTCTTCATGTCAGCTGGGACAGGTTTGGTTCTTCAAGGAGCACTTCTCTGTCACACTCTTGACACACACACACCCAGAGGCAGGCGCCATCTGTCCGAGGAGGTGACTCAATGGTTTTGTGAGGCTCAGACACAAAGAATTCTGGGAGAGAGCAGTGGCTGCATGTCCTTTTTCATGTTGCTTTCATTACATTTTAGTAACTTATAAATAACGCTCTGTGTATGTATAAAGACTTTATAGCCCTCTCTGTGTGTTTATAAAGCCTTTAAAACTCTGTGGTTATTCAATATTTATATCTCTGTGTTTTCACTGACTTACTCCTTTCAGCTCCTAATAAAGCAAAGGGCCTCGTTGGTGCATCTCCATGGAATTCATGTGTTGTTATGAAGCCTTTATACCGGTCTCTGTGTTTATAAAGCCTTTGTTATTGCTGTGGCTGCTCAAAGGCCACACCCAGTTTGTCGTAGATCTCCTTTAGCAGCAGCAGAGCAGTGTCCTCAGACTCCCTACACACACAGGAGAGACAAAAGAGTGACTTACTTGTGTGTATGTACTGACATGAATAGTGCATTTGGAAAGTATTCAGACCCCTTCCCCTTTTACACATTTTGTTACGTTACAGCCTTATTCTACAATTGATTAAATAAATAAAATATATCATCAATCTACACACAATACCCAATAATGACAATTATCATTTTTTCAAATAAATTAAAAAATATTTTATTTACATTAGTATTCAGACCATTTGCTATGAGACTCGAAATTGAGCTCAGGTGCATCCTGTTTCGATTGATCATCCTTGAGATGTTTCTACATCTTGATTGGAAGACACCTGTGGTCAATTCAATTGTTTGGACATGATTTGGAAAGGTACACTTGTCTATATAAAGGTCCCACTGTTGACAGTGAATGTCAGAGCAAAAACCAAGCCATAAGGTCAAAGGAATTGTCCGTAGAGCTCAGAGACTGGATTGGGTCGAGGCCCAGATCTGGGGAAGGGTACCAAACTATTTCTGCAGCATTGAAGGTCCCCAAGAACACAGTGGCCTCCATTATTCTTTCTAGAGCTGGCCGCCAGGCCAAACTGAGCAATCGGGGGAGAAGGGCCTTGGTCAGGAAGGTGATAACCATCTCTGCAGCAATCCACCAATCAGACCTTTATGGTAGTGGCCAGACGGAAGCCACTCGTCAGTAAAAAAAAGGCACATGACAGCCCGCTGGGAGTTTGCCAAAATGCACCTAAAGACTGTCAGACAATGAGAAACAAGATTCTCTGGTGAAACCAAGACTGAACTCTTTGGCCTGAATGCCAAGCATCACATCTGGAGGAATCCTGGCACCATCCCTACGGTGAAGCATGGTGGTGGCAGCATCATGCTGTTGGGATATTTTTCAGCGGCAGGGACTGGGACACTAGTCAGGATCGAAGGAAAGATGAACGGTGCAAAGTACAGAGAGATCCTTGATGAAAACCTGCTCCAGAGTGCTCAGGACCTCAGACTGGGTCGACGGTTCACCTTCCAGCAGGACAACGACCCTAAGCACACGCCCAATACAATGCAGGAGTGGCCCAGTCAAAGCCCAGACTTGAACCCGATGTAACATCTCTGGAGAGACCTGAAAACAGCTGTGCAGCGACACTCCCCACCCAACCTGACAGAGCTTGAGAGGTTCTGCAGAGAACAATGGGAGAAACTCCCCAAATACAGGTGTGCCAAGCTTGTAGCGTCACAGCCAAGAAGACTTGAGGCTGTAATCGCTGCCAAAGGTGCTTCAACATAGTACTGAGTAAAGGGTCAGAATATTTATGTATTTTTTATAAATTAGCAAAAATTTCAATAAATCTTTTTTTTGCTTTGTCATTATGAGGTATTGTGCGTAGATTGATAAGGGAAAAAATATATATACCTTTTAGAATAAGGCTGTTACGTAACAAAATGTGGAACATGTCAAGGGGTCATTGGCGTCAGCTAATGGGGATCCTAATAAATCCCAAAAATCTAAAGGTATTAGCATTACACACACACAAGGACACGCACACACACACACAGGTACTGACCAGTAGCAGAGGTGGGACTGGATGGCAAACAGATATTCGTTGAAACTCTCAATTGGCGCCTCCTGCAGTACATAGTCTATCCTCCGCCCTCCATTCAGCATCCCCACCTTCACCTGACGCCCCTTGTCCTCTGCCGACCCTGGAGACTCCACCTCTTCATGCACACCTGCAGGGTCAGAGATGGACCAATCACACAGAGGCAGACGGACTCCTATGTCCAGTCCAGAAACAACTCCTAGCCCTTACTTGCCATTTGCAGATATGAAAGGACTGGAAAATAAAATCATAAATGATGCCGGCTCCACCTAGACTTCTAATTAATAGGATTAGTGAAGTTTCTGCCATTTTGCACATACAAATCTGCAGATGATGAAGCTACCTGGGAATGACAAGTGTTTCTGGGCCAGGTAAGTGACTCCTGTTTGAAGGAAAGATATCGAAGGGGAGGGGAGATTGCTAGAAATTGTGGAGAGAAAGTTAGCGAGTGGAGTGAGAGTTCAGTGGGCGACGGGAGTTAGAGAGTTGAGTGTGCATAGGGAGTGAACGAGTAGAGTTTGCGAGAGGAGTTAGTGAGTGGGGTTAAAGAAAAAAAAATCTGAGCTTCAGGAAGCAGCAGCCACAAGTCAGGCAGTCTATCAATGCTCTGGGAGAGGCCATGTGCATGGGGGAGGGGCCAGGTGCATGGGAGAGGGGACAGGTGCATGGGGGAGGGGCCAGGTGCATGGGGGAAGGGGCTCAGAGATAACAGGGCAACAGGTGAGATATGCTAAGAAGAGAGTGTTTAAAAGGCTTGATATGCTGAGAGAAGAGGGAGGATAATAACACACTACTGAAGAGCGTGAGCTGTGAGACACTGCATCAACAGAACACATCCAAGGTAAGATGGATACTTTCCTGAAGACAGTTAATGCTATTGATTTAACCACACTATGTCTAGTTTCATTATCTAGTTTTAAAATCAGTCAATAGATATCACTGAAATACTCTTGTAACTAGTCTGTCAGAAAATACTGCTTTAGCTAGTAGTAGCCTTAAAATAAATGCTTTGAGGCCCATATCAGGCTTCAATTTCCAGGTAGCTAAGGGACTCTATGCCTAGAGGACAATTTCAACTCTAAATATTAGGCTATTTCATCCAAGTTCAAGACAAAATATGAGGCCAAATGTCAGGCCATTGTTGCTACAAAAAGTTATATTACCATATCTGTGAGTGCACACAGGCGGCTATGTCTCTCTCTCTGACAGAGGGGGGCGCTGTAAGGAGTATTCTCTGTGTACAGAGTTCTGGGCTGCAGCTGACAGTCAGACCACCCATACAGTAGATCATTCTGGCCTCCATATCTCCTGGCTTCTTACCTTGGAAGTAATGTAAGTGAAGGGCTTTGGGCCACTCCAGAATTTTAGTCCACAAATCAGCCTTACTCTTTTCCCTCACAGCAGCGCAGGCTGCTGCAGGGGCTAGGGTCAGGGGTTAGGGGTCAGGGGTCAGGGTAAAGGAAAGAACACCAGAACAGCAGAGAGGAGGGGAAAGGGAACATGCAGGAGGAGACAAGGTTAGACATGTCAGCAAAAACACTCTCACACGCTTCAAACATGCTGAGGACTGGAAGTTAACAGTTATGTTAAAAGCCTTAAAACTTGGGGTATTAGCCTACGCAGAGCAGTAATGCACTGACTCTGTGTGTGTGCATATGTGTTACTCTCTGTCTCTTGCAAGGATCTCTCTGCTGTAGTTTCTCCATCCTCGACAGGGGGCAGTGCAGCGACAGGCATTCGGACCAGAGACTGCCAGGCAGTACGAAACGAGCCGAGAACGTTATTCTTCAGATCAGTACTCATCCGCGTCAGACTCTCTTTCAACTCTAGAGAACACACACGTGCACACACACTCCAAATATTATTATATTTCATGTCATAAGGCTTTTCAACACCACAACACATTACAGACACAAAGATGAATTCTTTAACAGACGTATTGATAGAAAAATAGGTTGATATCCGTACCCAGGTGCATCCTCTTGCGGCCCTTGTGATGTGGGATCAGCATGGGCTCTAGGTCTGACTCAGACACAATCATGGGCTCGATCCGATAGGCCACAGGGTCAAACTTTAGAGGGAGAGAGAGAACAAGCCATGTCCCAATAAATCGGATGTGTGCACGTGTGTGGGTGTTATATTATACAAATCTCAGGCAGGCAGGAATGGTGTGTATGTGTGTGCTTACAGGGTGGTATATGTTATAGAAGTTCTTGCAGGTGGGAAAGGTGTAGTTTGGGTCGATGCGTTTGAGTCCACGGACAGTCAGGAACATTCCGATGGGAGAACCGAACGCAAAGAAGGTCTGAGGATGGAATGCCAGCTGGGGGTAGTTAATGGACACCTGGAGAGAAGACAGGGAGGGAGGGAAAGTGAGCGAGAGAGAGAGTTGGGGGGGGTTTATAAATCACGTGTATATTCAGCCCAGAGAAAACCAAGACAATAGGCTTGAACAGCCCAATAGAAATCGATCCCATGCAAAATGTCAACATTAAGTGATAATACATGGGTCAATACAGTGAAAAATAACGACCCAATAACATTCACACACACATACATACATTCAACATGGGTGCAAAATGTTCATGCATCACAACAAGCCAGCAAACATTGATGGCAACACAAGGTCTGGGTACCCTCACAGCAGATAGCAGGAAACCATGGAGATGAGGACTCACACAGGCATGAACAGTGGATGTGTTCATGTACATACAGTATGTATCCTGGTAACAGTGAGAGTCCTATATGGAAGGAAGGGTGGAGGTGGAATGAGAGATTTGTCTGACTCATATGAGGACAGTAGAATAGATCTTTGAGAGGGCCTGACAGACTAGATGACTGGTCACATTGGTGTTGAGGTTAGGGGCGGGGCTCGAGTTCTTTCTAAGGATACATTCTAATGCTTTCTATGAGGATAGGAGCATAAGAGGAAATGGAAGAGGAAAGAGAAGAGAACTAGTGTTGGGAAGCACAACCAACAGCATGTCCTGTATAGAGAGACAGTGTGACAGACCTGTCCCTTGGCTATGCCCCCGTTGGTCTGTCCAGGCAGGCAGAGGGAGACAAGCAGGAGGGCTAGTTATACCTCACAGTCACTTTTACTACTACAACTACTACTACTACAACTACTACAACTGCTGCTACAACTACTACCCCTGCTGCTACTACTACTACTACTGCTGCTGCTACTACTACCGCTGCTGCTACTGCTACTACTACTGCTGCTGCTACTGCTACTACTACTACTGCTACAACTACTACCGCTGCTGCTACTACTACTACTACTACTGCTGCTGCTACTACTACCGCTGCTGCTACTGCTACTACTACTACTACTACTACTACTACTGCTGCTGCTGCTACTACCGCTGCTGCTACTGCTACTACTACTGCTGCTGCTACTGCTACTACTACTACTGCTACAACTACTACCGCTGCTGCTACTACTACTACTACTACTGCTGCTGCTACTACTACCGCTGCTGCTACTGCTACTACTACTACTACTACTACTACTACTGATGCTGCTACTACTACCGCTGCTGCTACTGCTACTACTACTACTACTGCTGCTACTACTACTACTACTACTACTGCTGCTACTTCTACTACTACTACTACTACTGCTGCTACTACTGCTACTACTGCTACTACTACTACTACTACTACTACTACTGATGCTGCTACTACTACCGCTGCTGCTACTGCTGCTACTACTACTACTGCTGCTACTACTACTACTGCTGCTACTACTGCTACTACTACAGCTGCTGCTGCTACTACGACAGCTACTACTGCTGCTACTACTACTACTGCTGCTACTACTACTACTGCTGCTACTGCTACTACTACTACTACTGCTGCTGCTACTACGACAGCTACTACTGCTGCTACTACTACTACTGCTGCTACTACTACTACTGCTGCTACTACTACTACTGCTGCTACTGCTACTACTACAGCTGCTGCTGCTACTACGACAGCTACTACTGCTGCTACAACTACAACCGCTGCTGCTACTACTACTACTGCTGCAACTACAGCTGCTACACCTACTGCTGCTACAACTACTGCTGCAACTACTGCTGCTGCAACTACTACTACTACTACTGCTGCTACTACTGCTGCTACACCTACTGCTGCTACAACTACTGCTGCAACTACTGCTGCTGCAACTACTACTACTACTACTGCTGCTACTACTACTACAACTACTGCTGCAACTACTACAACCGCTGCTACAACTACTGCTGCTACAACTACTGCTACAACTACTGCTGCAATTACTGCTGCTGCAACTACTACTACTACTACTGCTGCTACTACTACTACAACTACTGCTGCAACTACTACAACCGCTGCTACTACTACTGCTGCTGCTACAACTACTACAACTACAGCTGCTGCTACAACTACTGCTGCTACAACTACTATTACAACTACTACTGCTGATACCACTACACCTACTACTACTGCTACAACTACTACTGCTGCAACTACTATTACAACTACTACTGCTGATACCACTACAACTACTACTACAACTACTACTGCTGCAACTACTATTACAACTACTACTGCTGATACCACTAGAACTACTACTACTGCTACAACTACTACAACTACTACTGCTGATACCACAACTACTACTACAACTACTACTGCTGATACCACTAGAACTACTACTACTGCTACAACTACTACTGCTGATACCACTACAACTACTACTGCTGCTACAACTACTGCTGCTACAACAACTACTGTTGCTGCTGCTACAACTACTGCTGCTACAACTACTGTTGCTGCTGCTACAACTACTGCTGCTACAGCTACTACAACTGCTATTGCTGCTGCTACAGCTACTACAACTACTGCTGCTGCTACAACTACTACAACAACTACTGTTGCTGCTGCTACAACTACTGCTGCTACAGCTACTACAACTGCTATTGCTGCTGCTACAGCTACTACAACTACTGCTGCTGCTACAACTACTACTGCTACAACTACTACTGCAACAACTACTACTACAACTACTACTACAACTATTACTGCTGATACCACTACAACTACTACTACTGCTGCGACAGCTACTACAACTACTACTGCTGCGACAGCTACTACAACTACTACTGCTGCTACAACTACTGCTGCTACAACTACTACAACTACTACTACAACTACTGCTGCTACAACTACTACTACAACTACTGCTGCTACAGCTACTACAACTACTACTGCTACAACTACTACTGCTGCTACAACTACTACTACAACTACTGCTGCTACAACTACTACTACAACTACTGCTGCTACAGCTACTACAACTACTACTGCTACAACTACTACTGCTGCTACAACTACTACTGCAACAACTACTACTACAACTACTACTACAACTATTACTGCTGATACCACTACAACTACTACTACTGCTGCGACAGCTACTACAACTACTACTGCTGCTACAACTACTGCTGCTACAACTACTACAACTACTACTACAACTACTGCTGCTACAACTACTACTACAACTACTGCTGCTACAGCTACTACAACTACTACTGCTACAACTACTACTGCTGCTACAACTACTACTACAACTACTGCTGCTACAGCTACTACAACTACTACTGCTGATACCACTAGAACTACTACTACAACTATTACTGCTGATACCACTAGAACTACTACTACAACTATTACTGCTGATACCACTACAACTACTACTACAACTATTACTGCTGATACCACTAGAACTACTACTACAACTATTACTGCTGATACCACTACAACTACTACTACTGCTGCGACAGCTACTACAACTACTACTGCTGCTACAACTACTACTGCAACTACTGCTGCTACAACTACTACTGCTGCTGCAACTACTGCTGCTACAGCTACTGCTCCTACAGCTACTACAACTACTGCTGCTGCAACTACTGCTGCTACAACTACTACTGCTGCTGCAACTACTGCTGCTACAGCTACTGCTCCTACAGCTACTACAACTACTGCTGCTACAACGACTACTACAACTACTGCTGCAACTACTGCTGCTGCAACTACTGCTGCTACAATAACTACTGATGCTGCTGCTACAACTACTGTTGCTACAGCTACTACAACTGCTATTGCTGCTGCTACAACTACTACAACAACTACAGCTGCTGCAACTACTGCTGCTACAGCTACTACAACTGCTATTGCTGCTGCTACAGCTACTACAACTACTGCTGCTGCTACAACTACTACTGCTACAACTACTACTGCAACAACTACTACTACAACTACTACTACAACTATTACTGCTGATACCACTACAACTACTACTACTGCTGCGACAGCTACTACAACTACTACAACTACTACAACTACTACTACAACTACTGCTGCTACAACTACTACTACAACTACTGCTGCTACAGCTACTACAACTACTACTGCTACAACTACTACTGCTGCTACAACTACTACTACAACTACTGCTGCTACAGCTACTACAACTACTACTGCTGATACCACTAGAACTACTACTACAACTATTACTGCTGATACCACTAGAACTACTACTACAACTATTACTGCTGATACCACTACAACTACTACTACAACTATTACTGCTGATACCACTAGAACTACTACTACAACTATTACTGCTGATACCACTACAACTACTACTACTGCTGCGACAGCTACTACAACTACTACTGCTGCTACAACTACTACTGCAACTACTGCTGCTACAACTACTACTGCTGCTGCAACTACTGCTGCTACAGCTACTGCTCCTACAGCTACTACAACTACTGCTGCTGCAACTACTGCTGCTACAACTACTACTGCTGCTGCAACTACTGCTGCTACAGCTACTGCTCCTACAGCTACTACAACTACTGCTGCTACAACGACTACTACAACTACTGCTGCAACTACTGCTGCTGCAACTACTGCTGCTACAATAACTACTGATGCTGCTGCTACAACTACTGTTGCTACAGCTACTACAACTGCTATTGCTGCTGCTACAACTACTACAACAACTACAGCTGCTGCAACTACTGCTGCTACAGCTACTACAACTGCTATTGCTGCTGCTACAGCTACTACAACTACTGCTGCTGCTACAACTACTACTGCTACAACTACTACTGCAACAACTACTACTACAACTACTACTACAACTATTACTGCTGATACCACTACAACTACTACTACTGCTGCGACAGCTACTACAACTACTACAACTACTACTACAACTACTGCTGCTACAACTACTACTACAACTACTGCTGCTACAGCTACTACAACTACTACTGCTACAACTACTACTGCTGCTACAACTACTACTACAACTACTGCTGCTACAGCTACTACAACTACTACTGCTGATACCACTAGAACTACTACTACAACTATTACTGCTGATACCACTAGAACTACTACTACAACTATTACTGCTGATACCACTACAACTACTACTACAACTATTACTGCTGATACCACTAGAACTACTACTACAACTATTACTGCTGATACCACTACAACTACTACTACTGCTGCGACAGCTACTACAACTACTACTGCTGCTACAACTACTACTGCTGCTGCAACTACTGCTGCTACAACTACTACTGCTGCTGCAACTACTGCTGCTACAGCTACTGCTCCTACAGCTACTACAACTACTGCTGCTGCTACAACTACTACTGCTACAACTACTACTGCAACAACTACTACTACAACTACTACAACTACTACTGCTGCTGCTACAACTACTACTGCTACAACTACTGCTGCTGCAACTACTACTACTGCTGCTACAACTACTGCTGCTACAACTACTGCTGCTACAACTACTGCTGCAACTACTGCTGCTGCAACTACTACTGCTGCTGCTACAACTACTACTGCTGCTACAACTACTGCTGCAACTACTGCTGCTGCAACTACTGCTACTGCAACTACTGCTACTGCAACAACTGCTGCTGCAACTACTGCTGCTACAACTACTGCTACAACTACTGCTGCAACTACTGCTACAACTACTGCTGCTGCAACTACTGCTGCTACAACTACTACTACTGCTACTGCAACTACTGCTGCTACAACTACTGCTGCTACAGCTACTACAACTACTACTGCTGCTGCTACAACTACTACTGCTACAACTACTACAACTACTACTGCTGATACCACAACTACTACTACAACTACTACTGCTGATACCAATACAACTACTACTACTACTGCTACAACTACTACTGCTGATACCACTAGAACTACTACTACTGCTGCTACAACTACTACAACTACTACTGCTGATACCACAACTACTACTACAACTACTACTGCTGATACCAATACAACTACTACTACTGCTACAACTACTACTGCTGATACCACTAGAACTACTGCTACAACTACTACTGCTGCTACAACTACTACTACTACTACTACTGCTGCTACAACTACTACTACAACTACTGCTGATACCACTAGAACTACTACTACAACTACTACTGCTGCTACAACTACTGCTGCTACAACTACTACAACTACTACTGCTGATACCACTAGAACTACTACTGCTGCTACAACTACTACTACTACTACTGTTACAACTACTACTGCTGATACCACTAGAACTACCACTACAACTACTACTGCTGCTACAACTACTACTACTACTACTGCTGCTACAACTACTACAACTACTACTGCTGATACCACTAGAACTGCTACTACAACTACTACTGCTGCTACAACTACTGCTGCTACAACTACTACAACTACTACTGCTGATACCACTAGAACTACTACTACAACTACTACTGCTGATACCACTACAACTACTACTACAACTACTACTGCTGATACCACTAGAACTACTACTACAACTACTACTGCTGATACCACTAGAACTACTACTACAACTACTACTGCTGATACCACTACTACAACTACTGCTGCTACAACTACTACTACAACTACTGCTGCTACAACTACTACTACAACTACTACTGCTGCAACTACTGCTACAACAACTACTGCTGATACCACTAGAACTACTGCTACAACTACTACTGCTGCTACAACTACTACTGCTACTGCTGCTACAACTACTACTACAACTACTGCTGATACCACTAGAACTACTACTACAACTACTACTGCTGCTACAACTACTACTACTACTGCTGCTACAACTACTACAACTACTACTGCTGATACCACTAGAACTACTACTACAACTACTACTGCTGCTACAACTACTGCTGCTACAACTACTACAACTACTACTGCTGATACCACTAGAACTACTACTACAACTACTACTGCTGATACCACTACAACTACTACTACTGCTACAACTACTACTACAACTACTACTGCTGCTACAACTACTACTACAACTACTACTGCTGATACCACTACAACTACTACTACTGCTACAACTACTACTACAACTACTGCTGCTATAACTACTGCTGCAGCAACTACTGCTGCAGCAACTACTGCTGCTACAACTACTGCTACAACTACTGCTGCCTCAACTACTGCTGCTACAACTACTGCTGCTGCTACAACTACTACAACTACTACTGCTGCTGCTACAACTACTACAACTACTACTGCTGCTGCTACAACTACTGCTGCTACAACTACTGCTGCTATAACTACTGCTGCCTCAACTACTGCTGCTACAACTACTGCTGCTGCTACAACTACTACAACTACTACTGCTGCTGCTACAACTACTACAACTACTACTGCTGCTGCTACAACTACTGCTGCTACAACTACTGCTGCTATAACTACTGCTGACTCAACTACTGCTGCTACAACTACTGCTGCTGCTACAACTACTACAACTACTACTGCTGCTGCTACAACTACTACAACTACTACTGCTGCTGCTACAACTACTACTGCTACAACTACTACTACAACTACTACTGCTACAACTACTACTACAACTACTGCTGCTACAACTACTACTACAACTACTGCTGCTACAACTGCTGCAACTACTACTGCTGCTACAACTACTACTGCTGCTACAACTGCTGCAACTACTACTGCTGCTGCTACAACTACTACTACTGCTGCTGCTACAACTACTACTACAACTACTGCTGCTACAACTACTGCTGCTACAACTACTGCTGCTGCTACAACTACTACTGCTGCTGCTACAACTACTACAACAACTACTGCTGCTACAACTACTGCTGCTACAACTACTGCTGCTGCTACAACTACTACTGCTACAACTACTACTACTGCTGCTGCTACAACTACTACTACAACTACAGCTGCTACCACTACTGCTGCAACTACTGCTGCTACAACTACTGCTGCTACAACTACTGATGCTACAACTACTGCTGCTACAGCTACTACAACTACTACTGCTGCTGCTGCTACAACTACTACTGCTGCTGCTACAACTACTACTGCTACAACTACTACAACTACTACTGCTGCTGCTACAACTACTGCAACTACTACTACAACTACTGCTGCTACAACTACTGCTGCTACAACTGCTGTTACTGCAACTACTGCTGCTACAACTACCACTACTGCAGCAACTACTGCTGCTACAACTACTGCTGCAACTACTGCTGCTGCAACTACTACTACTGCTACAACTACTACTACTGCAACTACTGCTGCTACAACTACTGCTGCTACAACTACTGATGCTACAACTACTGCTGCTACAACTACTGATGCTACAACTACTACTGCTGCTGCTGCTACAACTACTACTGCTGCTGCTGCTACAACTACAACAACTACTACTGATGCTGCTACAACTACTGCAACTACTACTACAACTACTGCTGCTACAACTACTGCTGCTACAACTGCTGCTACTGCAACTACTGCTGCTACAACTACTACTACAACTACTACTGCTGCTGCTACAACTACTACTACAACTACTACTACTGCTACAACTAGTACAACTGCTGCTGCAACTACTGCTGCTACAACTACTGCTGCTACAGCTACTACAACTACTACTGCTGCTGCTTCAACTACTGTTGCTACGACTACTACTGCTGTTACAACTACTGCTGCTACAGCTACTACAACTACTCCTGCTGCTACTACAACTACTGCTGCTGCTACAACTACTGCCGCTACAACTACTGCTGTTACAGCTACTACAACTACTACTGCTGCTACTACAACTACTGCTGCTACAACTACTGCTGCTAGAGCTACTACTACAACTACTGCTGCTACAACTACTACTGCTGCCGCTACAACTACTACTGCTGCTACAACTACTGCTGCCGCTACAACTACTACTGCTGCTACAACTACTGCTGCTACAACTACTACTGCTACAACTACTGCCGCTACAACTACTACTGCTGCTACAACTACTGCTGCTACAGCTACTACTGCTACAACTACTACTGCTACAACTACTGCCGCTACAACTACTACTGCTGCTACAACTACTGCTGCTACAACTACTGCTGCTACAACTACTGTTGCTACAACTACTGCTGCTACAACTACTACTGCTACAACTACTACTGCTACAACTACTGCCGCTACAACTACTACTGCTGCTACAACTATTGCTGCTACAACTACTGCTGCTACAACTACTGCTGCTACAACTACTGCCGCTACAACTACTACTGCTGCTACAGCTACTACTGCTACAACTACTACTGCTACAACTACTGCCGCTACAACTACTACTGCTGCTACAACTACTGCTGCTACAACTACTACTGCTACAACTACTACTGCTGCTACAACTACTACTGCTGCTACAACTACTGCCGCTACAACTACTACTGCTGCTACAACTACTGCTGCTACAACTACTACTGCTGCTACAACTACTGCCGCTACAACTACTACTGCTGCTACAACTACTGCTGCTACAACTACTACTGCTGCTACAACTACTGCCGCTACAACTACTACTGCTGCTACAACTACTGCTGCTACAGCTACTACAACTACTACTGCTGATACAACTACTGCTGCTACAGCTACTGCTGCTACTGCTACAGCTGCTACTACTGCTGCTACTACTACTACTACAGTGTACTGCTGCTGCTACTACTGCTGCTACTACTGCTACTACAGTCTACTGCTGCTGCTACTACTGCTGCTACTACTACAGTCTACTGCTGCTGCTACTACTGCTGCTACTACTACAGTCTACTGCTGCTGCTACTACTACTACTGCTACTACTACTACAGTCTACTGCTGCTGCTGCTACTACTACTGCTGCTACTACTACAGTCTACTGCTGCTGCTACTACTGCTGCTACTACTACAGTCTACTGCTGCTGCTACTACTGCTGCTACTACTACAGTCTACTGCTGCTGCTACTACTACTACTGCTACTACTACAGTCTACTGCTGCTGCTGCTACTACTGCTGCTACTACTACAGTCTACTGCTGCTGCTACTACTACTACTACTACTGCTACTATTACAACTACTACTACGACAACAACTACTACTAAAGCGACTACTACTACGTCGACTACTACTACGGCGACTACTGCTGCTACGACTGCTGCTACGACTACTACTACGGTGACTACTACTACGGCGACTACTGCTGCTACGACTACTACTACGGTGACTACTACTACGGCGACTACTGCTGCTACGACTACTACTACGGTGACTACTACTACGGCGACTACTGCTGCTACAACTACTACTAGTGGTGTTACGACTATTACTACTACTAGTACTATTGCGACGACTGCTGCTGATCCGACGACGACGACTGCTGCTGCGATGACGACTACTACTATGACTACTACTAATGCTGCTACTACTACTACTGCTGCTACAACTACTACTACTACTACTACTACTACTACTACTACAGCTCACACCAATCAGTCAGGGCAGCAGAGGTGATGATACATTGAGAGCAGTGTTTCAAGAGTAGAAAGTTAGTTGTCACTGAGTTAGTTGTCTCCGAGTTACCACTGATTTAGTTACCACTGAGTAAGTTACTGCCAAATTATGACTGAGTTAGTTATCAATTAAGTCACCACAGAGTTAGTTACCACAAAGTACCACTTGCACGCAACCCCAGGTAGGGGGTATGTGTCTTTGTGTGTGTGTGTTACCTGTCCAATGCCCACGTCGAAGTATTCGTAGTCAACGGCGCTGGTTATGGACTGGGCTCTGAGAAACTGCTGTCGGCGTGCTGACGCCTCTGAAGACTGGTTGCCAAAGCTAACCGTGGGAGAGGGGGAATCTTCGGAGGGGTCTGGAAGGGCCTGCAGCCCGGGGGCCAAAAGCACCGTTCCCTGCCGACCCTCCTACACACACACACAAATATGTGACAGAAGGAACAATAAATGAGAATGTTAAATATCTGACGTTTGCAGCTGAGACTCCACTGCATGAAAGCGCGCGCACACACACATACAGTACTTTGTGACCTTATGAACCCTGACCTGTAGGAAGTGTCTCTTCCGTATGAAGCTCAGGATCTTCTTCCTCGGTCCCAGAGGGATTCCGAGCTCTGTCAGGTCAGTTTCGTCACACATAGCCTGAGGGAAGACTGGGAGATTAGCGCACGCAGACAGACAGGCAGGCAGGCACGCACTCACACAGTCTCACCAATGAGTCAAGGTCTAGGTCCACGCTCTGTAGTGTAGCCAGGTGCTCCTGGAGGCCCATTTTGCATAGAGCCTGCTCCAACGCATCACAGGTCAGAGGGCAGGGGTCACGGTTACGACCCTACCGGCCAGACGAGGGGTGTTATCATGTTATAGAACATAAATATAATGGGATAGTCATTACATTCATACACTGTGATGTCTATAGCATTAACAAAGTGACATCTAGACCTTAATTGCACTTTACAGCAGGATGTATATCACTAAGACGCCTACAGTTCCCCCTAATATTGAGAAGACATGAGCTATGTAGTACATTTACCACAACAGAACAGCACTGCTGTGAGATTATGTCACGAGAATTTTCAATCCCAATGATTATAACTAACAATTATTTAAGCGTTGACCAATCCCCGAGGTTTGTAAGACTCTGGGTTTAATAATAATTAGGCTAAGACTCAGCTTCAGCAAAAGGTCCGTAAAGTTTATTCAGAGAACATTCTAAAGTCCAAAATGCAAAGACATGTCATTTTATAACTCCTATCCACCAACTACTAACATGCACACACACAGACACACACAGTAGGTGGGCTGTATCTTTCCCAACAGTCCACATTCCTCATTTATCACTACCAAGCTGGCAGTTCCATGCCGTTCCCTCCCTCCCTAGATTAGAGGGACCTTGGAAGGAGCCTCTTTCCTGTTGTCCTTTGTTCTTTCAACTCTCACACCACTACACAGCAACACAATGGTCCAGTCACACATATTATGGAATTATGACTACTAACACATTTCATACAATTCTATGATTTCAGGGTGGAATCCTTTAGTCATTACTTTAAACATATAAATTCCCTTATCAGATTATAAAAGATCTCTGGTACCTGGAGTTTAGCTTGAGGTGTGTGTCAGGTATGTAATAATACTGAGTCTCTGTCATGGCAAAGACCTGGTTACCTCATCTCTGTCTGCCTCTCCTGATCCTGTCTTCTGATTGGTCAGCAGATCAAACAGGATCAGCGAGCCTGTAGGGGCATCCGAGGTCATTCAATAAAAGGTCACAGGTCAAGATAGGCCAATCCTGTATAAGATGTACGATTCCTACAGGTGGTGTTTCTAGACACTTGCATCATTTGAATGAATTCTAATTAGAATGGTTGTCAAATCATATTTTGAGGAGGACAGTTGACAAACTGTATCATACAAATGAAACCCTTGCCAACAACGTGTGTGGGTGTGTGTGTTTGGTCGCACCAATTTTTTTTTATACAAACATTTATTTTAAATTAGTAGGCCCTTGTGTTCTTACAGCAAAGAAAAGAGACTTCAAATAAAGTGAAAAATGTATTTTCTACAGATTTCTTAGTGCCATGTTTTATTTTCTGCTAAATCCTTTGGAGGGCAGAATTTGAAGAAAAAAAGACGATACTAGACGCCAAAATGATATCACTGCAACAAAAAAAGAAAGCGGGGAGAAAGACTGATTTCCCAAAATTCACTTAATTATAATTTTCAAGGACCTACATTTGATATTGAACTGTTTTAACTGTTTTCACACATTTTATTACGTTACAGCTTTATTGTCAAATTGATTGAATGCATTTTTCTCCTCATCAATCTACACACACAATACCCTATAATGACTAATTGAAAACAGGTTTTTAGAAATACCTTACATAAGTATTCATACTCTTTGCTATGAGTTTCGAAATTTAGCTCAGGTCCATCCTGTTTCCATTGATCTTCCTTGAGATGTTTCTACAACTTGATTGGAGTTCACCTGTGGTAAATTCAATTGATTGGACATGATTTGGAAAGGCACACACCTGTCTATGTAAGGTCCTACAGTTGACAGTGCATGTCAGAGCAAAAACCAAGCAATGAGGTTGAAGGAATTGTTCGTAGAGCTCCGAGACAGAATTGTCAAGGCACAGATCTGGAGAAGGGTACCAAAACATTTCTGCACTATTGAAGGTCCCCAAAAATAAATTGGCCCCATCATTCTTAAATGGAAGAAGTTTGGAACCACCAAGACTCTTCCTAGAGCTGGCCGCTCGGCATACTGAGCAAATCGAGGGGGGGAGATGGGCCTTGGTCAGGGTGGTGACCAAGATGAACAGAGCAAAGTACAGAGAGATCCTTGATGAAAACCTGCTCCAGAACTCTCAGGACAGACTGGGGCGAAGGCTCACCTTCCAACAGGACAATGACCCTCAGTACACAGCCAAGACAATGCAGGAGTGGCTTCGGGATAAGTCTCTGAATGTCCTTGAGTGGCCCAGCCAGAGCCCAGGCTTGAACCCAATCTAACATCTCTGGAGAGAAGTGAAAATAGCTGTGTAGTGACGCTCCCGATCCAACCTGACAGAGTTTGAGAGGATCTGGAGAGTAGAATGTGAGAAACTCTCCAAATACAGATGTGCCAAGCTTGTAGCGTCATACCCAAGAAGACTTGAGGCTGTAATCGCTGCCAAAGATGCTTCAACAATGTACTGAGTAAAGGGTCTGAATACTTATGTAAATGTGATATTTCAGTTGTTTTCTTTTTATACATTTGCAAATAGTCATTATGGGGTATTGTGTGTAAATTGATGAGGGGAAAATTCTATGTAATACATTTTAGAATAAGGCTCTAATGTAACAAAATTTGGAAAAAGTGAAGGGGTCTGAATACTTCCCGAAGGCACTGTACTTAGTTTTTACAGATTATTTTACATTCTAAAACGTCAGAATAATGTGGGCATTGCCTGACTAAATAGACATGCTCCCGACACAAACACAACTAATGGAGTCTGTCCATGTGGTATCTAGTCAGTCTTGCTATTTGAGATGTTGAAGAGATATTGAGGGGTTACTGTATCATGTTTTAAAACGTAAAAGAGACGAAGAACCAGGTTCTGTTTGTAATGGAACACTTTGTATGGACAACTATGTTGAAGGCAACATTCGATGTCACCTTGCTCATAATAACCGCACATGGTTTTACGGCAACACACTAGCACAACACCCTTCAATAGAAAAGGCGGGAAACAAACGAAAGCACCTAACATTACATCTCTCATAAAATCATAAAAACTGACCAGAAATGAAATCATGGAATAATTATATTGGAGAAGTAGAACTTTTAAATCGGCGACTAACTTCAATGACTTTTCAAGGACCAAAGACCCTAGACTAGAGAAATGTCTGATTTTCAAGGTAGGCAATCTCATTATGAGTGAATTGTGCATGCAAATATTCAACCAAGACTGAACCTTATAAATACCTGGCTTGCATAGCCATTTTTGCCTTAGCATTTATTGGTAGATACTGTATCATAACTTGGAAAATCTTTCGTACCCTTTCCGCTGGCGATCTTTCCTCCACACAACAACCAGCTGTTTCAGGCTGCGTGCTCTCTCTGCCCAACAGACTATCTATAACACCAAAAAATCTGAACTCCTCACGAAGGGCCGCAGTTAATTTCCTGCAATTCGGCACATTTTGCCATGGAGCATAGAATTTTTTTGGACAAAGGGGGTGACAGAAGATTTAGCAATTGTACAACTCATTTAACGTAATTGTATTAATTTTGCCATGGGGCAGAGAGAATAATAAGCAGTTGTACAGATAATGTCCAGCAATTCTACACATTTGGCCATAGGATGTAGGCGCAAATGTTTGCAGTTTTTAATATAATAACTGATGATCAATGGGCCCCACCCCGGTCGGTAATTCGACCATGCTTACTACAAGTTTAAACAGATGGCCGCTAGACTAATTTACCAATCCAAAAACGTTTTGCTGACATGGGCTAATTGAGTGACTGCTGATGCACAACCAAATTGCACCTTGTGTATTTTATTATTCAAACTTTCAATAGCAAGCTGAGACCACGACTGAGTTCCTCAATTTAAAAAAAAATAACCTAATAATATTTTTTTAAAGTATAATGTTATATTGGACAATTTAGCCACTACAATATATACAGTACCAGTCAAAAGTGTGGACACACTCATTCAAAGGTTTTTTCTTTATTTTTACTCTTTTCTACATTATAGAATAATAGTGAAGACATAAACTATGAAATAACACAAATGGAATCATGTGGTAACCAGAAAAGTGTTAAACAAATCAAAATATATTTTATATTTGAGATTCTTCAAAGTAGCCACCCTTTTCCTTGATGACAGCTTTGCACACTTTTGGCATTCTCTCAACCAGCTTCACCTGGAATGCTTTTCCAACAGTTTTGAAGGAGTTCTCACATATGCTGAGAACTTGTTGGCTGCTTTTCCTTCACTTTGCGGTCCAACTCAGCCCAAACCATCTCAATTGGGTTGAGGTAGGGTGATTGTGGAGCACAGGTCATCTGATGCAGCACTCCATCACTCTCCTTCTTGATCAAATAGCCCTTACACAGCCTGGAGGTGGGTCGGGTCATTGTCCTGTTGAAAAACAAATGATAATCCCACTAAGCCCAAACCAGATGGGATGGCGTATTGCTGCAGAATGCTGTGGTAGCCATGTTGGTTAAGTGTGCCTTGAATTCTAAATAAATCACTGACAGTGTCACCAGCAAAGCACCCCCACACCATCACACCTCCTCCTCCATGCTTCACGGTGGGAACCACACATGTGGAGATCATCCATTCACCTACTCTGCATCTCACAAAGACGTTGGAACAAAAAATCTCAAAATTGGACTCATCAGACCAAAGGACAGATTTCCACCGGTCTAATGTCCATTGCTCGCGTTTCTTGGCCCAAGCAAGTCTCTTCTTCTTATTGGTGTCCTTTAGTAGTGGTTTCTTTGCAGAAATTCACCATGAAGGCCTGATTCAGGCAGTCTCCTCTGAACAGTTGATGTTGAGATGTCTGTTACTTGAACTCTGTGACGTATTTATTTGGGCTGCAATTTCTGAGGCTGGTAATTTTAATGAACTTATCCTTTTTACCCAACTCTGGGTCTTCCTTTCCTGTGGCGGTCCTCACGAGAGCCAGTTTCATCATAGCGCTTGAATGTTTTTGTGACCAGCACTTGAAGAAACTTTCAAAAGTTGTTGAAATGTTCAGAAACAGGATGCACCTGAGCTCAATTTCGAGTCTCATAGCAAAGGGTCTGAATACTTATTTAAATAAGGTATCCGCTTTTATATTTTATAAATTTGCAAAAATGTCTAAAAAAAAGTTTGTGCTTCATCATTATGGGTTATTGTGTTTAGATTGAGGAGGAATTTTTTTTTTGTTTAATCCATTTTAGAATAAGGCTGTAATGTAACAAAATGTGGAAAAAGGGAAGGCGTCTGAATATTTTCCGAATGCATTTTGTGTGTGTGTGTATATTTTTATTTATTTGATTTTAAAAAATAATATTGGTATGCCTACAAAAGAGGGGCTGTGTGTGTGCAGTGTGCATGTGATAAATACAATAGACTAGGTTAAAAATAGCAATATTACAATCGTTTTTACACTGGCCCAAGCAGCCATGATCTACTGGCCCGGAGGGTTTTCAAAACCTCCCCTTCATATCGACACAAACACACACATACACACACACACACACACACACACACCTGTACCGTTGCTGCCTCTTCAGAAAGTTGGTTTATTTTTGGCCAATTGCACATTACTGTTTAAATAAATCATGATGATAAAGCAAATTATAATGTGACCAGGTTAAACAATTTCACTGGCACCCTTGCAAAGAAAAAATGTGTGTTGCACTCCCAAGTCAAATGGTCGCAAATGCTGTTTTGATCGCACTATCGAACCCTGGTGCGTGTGCATGGCTGTGTGCGTGTGTCTCACCCAGGCTGTGTCCAACCACAGACACTGCTCCAGTGAATTCTGGGTGTCTGTGTTTGAACAGTGAGTGGAGCTTGTTAACCTCGGAGGCCACAGTGTCCACTATGGTCTGGCAGTAGGTAGGACTGTTGTAGAAGAACAGGTCGAGCAGAGTGTCATTGGTGAAATGTCTCAGACGACTGATACTGGGGAGAGTGATCCTCTGAATGTCCCTGAGAGATAGGGGAAAGAGAGAATGGGAAGAGAGGGAAGAGAGAAAGAGAAGGAGGGGAGAGAGAGATAGAAAGGGAGGTTGGGGAGAGAGCAGGGTGAGGGGGAAAGAGAGAAGGGGATAAGAGGGGACAGAGGGGGGTGAGAAGGGGAGGATAGGGGAGAGAGATGGGTAAAGAGGGGGGTTAAGAGGAGGAGAGAGAGGAGGGGTGAGGGGGAGTGAGATGAGATGAGATAAGGAGAGTGGAGAGAGGAGGTCGGTAGACAGAGAAAAAGAGATTAGTAAAAAATGCAGTACTAGATACTGGTTGACTAGACTGAGGATGTGTGTGTGTGTGTGTGTGTGTGTGTGTGTGTTCTTACTCGTCTACTCCAGTGGCATCTCCGTGTAGTGCGCTGTGCCAGTTGACAGGTAGGAACTCCACTCTGCCCACCCTGCCCTCCTCCTGGCCTCTCCTGTAATGGCTCCCCAGTAGGGATAGGGACGCACTCCTGAAGTCATTCACTATACAAAGAGAGAGAGACCGTTAATACACACATACACACACAGAAAGACAGTTCACACACACACACACACACACACACACACACACACACACACACACACACACACACACACACACACACACACACACACACACACACACACACACACACAGAGAGAGACCATTAACACACAGAGATAGTTGACACACACACACACAGAGACCGTTAACACAGCCACAAACACAGTCAAACAGATGCATTGACACACACACACACACACACACACAGTCAAACAGGCACACACACACACACACACTCACCACACTGTATGATAGATCTGAAGCGGATGTCACAGGCGGGGCCGATGCCGTGAACCATGAATACCAGGTGATCTATTGTCTCTGGTTCACCTGGATAACACACACAGACAGGCCTTCAGTAGAGCAGGACGCATGTCTCTCACACACACGGAGATTAGAAACTCGCACACACACACACCTAAAAAGGTGTTTAGTAATGTAGGACAGATATACTGAAAGTAATTCATTATCCTAAATGGTTTTGAGAATGACCAGAGGTCAAACAGTAAATATATCTCTCACACACATATATACACACACACACAGACACAGACACACACACAGACACAGACACACACACAGACACACACAGACACACACACACACACACACACACACACACACACACACACCGTCAGGTATCTCTGCTGTGATGTTGTCGACACCTCTCTTGACAGTACGTGGGCGAGTCTGCTCCGAGGGAGAGGAGACCCACTCGTCCTGCAACGAGATTGGCTGGTACTGCATGATCAGCTGACCATGGAAGAGAGGTTAGAGGTGGAGAGAAAAAGAGAGAGAGTAAATACAGGTTGAGGAGATACTAAAAACATGACACCCCATAACTAATGCATCCAAACTTAGCATAGCATGAGTCAGTCCCATTGGTGTAGTACAGACATGATGAGCGGTCAGCATTCTTACTTTAGGGTTGTGCAGGATGACTGTCTCTCCTGAAGGAAAATCCAGCTTCCTCTTCCACTCATCTAGAGTCACTGCTATCATATAGGCCTCCTGACAGACAGACATACAGACAGACAGACGGACAGACGGACAGACGGATGGACGGACGGACAGACAGACGGGGGGATTACACAACTTAGTAGTGCTGTAATAATATTGTAGTTATGTACTATTGTTGTTGTAATGGTGTATTAGTGTTGTAATGTTGATTATGTTGTAGAAATGTTGTACCAATGGTGTAATAATGGGGGTACTGATGTTGACATGATGCTGTAATAACATTGTAGTGATGTTACAGCACTGCCAGGGTAACGTTAGAGTGTCGTACCTCCAGGTTGGTGCTGAACTCCTCTGGGTAGGGCATGTATCTGGTATCTTTATCTCCTTTATAGAACCAGGTACAGCGTCGCACCTCTGACGGGCCCTGCTCCCAGTACACCGCATACCTCTGCCGCTCCCGAACACGCACGTCATACCTCTCCCCTTCTACTGCCACCACCACCTCCTCCTCTCCTGCTAAACACACACACACACAACATACACAACACATACAACATACACAAGATACACACACAAATACTCTCAATGAACACAGATGAAACTGATACAGAGACTGTGTGAGTATGTCAGTGTGTAGCCTATTCCTCTCATTTCTGCCAGCCGCAGGGACTGACCCAGTGGGCAGCAGACCAGAGAGGACTGTTATGGTGATATCTGACAGTTGTTCAACACACACTCTCTCTACCTCTCTCTCTCTACGTCTACCTCTTTCTGCTGCTCTCCCTCTCTCCCACTCACCGGTAGACAAGGCCTGTTCCAGTCTCTCCGAGTCCTCTCTGCTGAAAGGGAGCCACACATCCTTGGAGTCGACACGGCGACAGTAGAACCAATGGGGTTGCACGGGCTGGTACAGGGGCGGGGCTGGCTCCATGTCAACCAACTCGAAGGAGGAAGTGGAGGAAGGGGAGGTCTCCTCCACCACTCCAGACACCTGCAGGGGTGAAATCATCAACATGACATCATCATACTGATACCTGGGGTGTAATGGTGCTTTCAAGACAACTCCAAGTTGAACCTCCAAGTGAAAATGTGCATACCTTTCCGAGTTGCCTTGAATGCAGCATGAACGCGACTAGAATTCTGTATTTACACATGCACATACAGTAAGAATCAACACTGCATAAACAAATAGTATAAATAACCATCTGTGTGTGTGTATAAATATAAATAACACTAAGCTCTGTGAAACACAGCAGCTACAGTAGCACCCACTTGATCATTTAGTGATCATTCACCTTCACTGGGAAAGTCTACTTTAAGACCCCTATAACCAGGAGGTCTCTGTAGAGATCCATAGTTTCTATTCTAGGGAGGTAGTATCGTCACAACCCCTGACGTAGTTTGACCTACCTTCCCCTCCACACAGCACAGTCTCTCCACAATCACACCATTCTACAGTTACATCCAGGAGCTTCAATAATTAAACAGCAGCCAAGCAGGGCTTCGGTTGTTCCTTTTTCCTGTAGCTCCCACTGATCACTGATCCTCAGGAGATGAGCAGAGACGAGACCAGGACAGAGCACAGCGTAACGGACCTCTCTCGGGCTAAACAAAACCCTGCTTTATTCTCTCTACTGCAGCAAGCATCTCCTCTCTCCTTTGCCTTTCCTCTGTTCCGCTCTTCTTTCCTCTCCACTCTTCCCCTCTATTTTCCAATTTGTTCCTCTACTCACAGCTCTGCCCCAGTGTGTGAAAGAACAGCACAAAGGCTGGATCTCTGTACCTCTGGAAGGGAGATTGACATCCTCACATCACGTGCTGTGCTAGAATTCTGTAGGCAAAAGGAGATTCTGCGACAGTATTTTCCACAGCCAAACCTTTAAACTCTGGGTTGCGAAATAAAATCTCTGATTTGTGCTGTTAAATCTTCCGTTACCTGGGCAATAATTTTATTATTGTGACACCAATGCAGATTTGAAACAACTTCCTATAGTGTGACATTGTTCTTCTAAAACAGATTCCGTAATGTGGCTTCAAGAATGTTTATGGAAGGTTCTTCCTGTTAGCTGCCCAAACAGGAAGTCTCCTTCGCCTCGCAACTGAGTTTTTAACCAAACTAATAAATGACCTGTACCCGCTCACACAAATTGGCTTTTGCCAATCATGACAATGCTTCTGAATATACCAACACTATAAAAGTGTCAACTGTATGACTACCTCTCCCTTCCTAACCTCTGTTGTGTGTTGGCAGTTGGCACAGGTCCTAAGGTGACTGCAGGACATATCATTCTTATTGTAACATTAGCTCTGTGGGGCAGGAGAATGTAACAGTTGACATTGAGCAAGGGGACCAGAGCACACACACACACACACTAGAGCAGGGGGACTAGCGGAGGGGGCATAGTTGTAAGAGGCTGGGGAGGGGCCTAGCAGTGACTGACATTAGTCAAGTGTTCACTGACAAGACAAGCTGCCTTATAGGGCCTCTGCTATAGAAGTGTTATGGGAGGAGTAAATACCACCATTACACGCTGTATTCCCATTGCCTATAGTGTGATAACATTACTGTTCACTTGTGACATTTGGGGATTTTTTTTGCCTTTCAGAATCTGTTTTACATCAGCCAGGTCTGGAAAGCTCCTGGCAAAGTCTCAAGACTGTATTTGTGGTTATAGACTATCGGGGGATTTCTACTGGGTTATTGGAGAGTGACAGGGAAGCCTGTTAACAATATACATTGCCCCCCACACACACACACACACAGGTAATTGATCATGACTTCACACTCCCAGTGCAGTTGAAACACAACAGGGTTGGGCTCAAGTCATACTTTTGGAATTGACTCCACAAATGAATTTGAATTGAATTGGCCAGACCCCACAGGATGTAGCATTTGAGCGTTTCATTGAACTTGACAGGTCACACTTCCAGATACCAAAGACACAATGGAAACAATGTTCATATACTCTTAAC
Organism: Oncorhynchus mykiss; assembly: GCF_013265735.2. NCBI lineage: Eukaryota > Metazoa > Chordata > Actinopteri > Salmoniformes > Salmonidae > Oncorhynchus > Oncorhynchus mykiss. Next base: position 60,842,012 of record NC_048575.1, read on the forward strand.
CATAGTGCTTAGAATAGCCAATTATATTTCCACCAACCATTTCATTTCTTTGGCTTCTCTTTGAAGGCCTCAGGGTCAACTTGAGGGTTAAATTAATGCATTCTGGGAAATGTAGTACTTTCCCCCATATTGAACTAAATGTAAGTGATTAATTAAATATAATAACAGAATATTCACATACAGGTTTCGTTTTCCTTGATCATTCATTTCAAAAGTTTGTCCTGAAAATCAACTGCTTCAACAAATATTTAATATGCAGTATATAACGACATGTTTGATGTTTTATTTACAAGATGTATATGTGTATAGACTACACCTAACATAGAATAGAAGAGGCATTTGAATTTCATTGAATTTAACTGAATTCAATTCTATTTCCTTAAATTCAAATTAAATTATATTTCTTTTAATTCAAATTGCAATTCTATATTCTGTTTACTACATCAATTAAAATGTAATTAAAATGCAATAATTAAATTGGAATTCATGAAGCATTCTCCAATTCAAACCTGAATTGAGCCCAACCCTGACACACATTTTACTGATCATGCCGTCACAGAACTGTACACAGTTACACAGTACACAAACTCACCTGCTCCACAGGCGTGTTCCCATCCAGAAGTGTGTGCGCAGGTGTGATCCTGTCCAGAGGTGTATGTGCAGGTCTGTCTGACAGGTCCTGAACAGTGATGGTGGGGGCAGGCTGTGAGTGCCCCCCCTCTGGCCCCAGGCCCTCTGACATCACCCTTACCCCACAGCCCTACAGAGAGAGAGAGTTGGGCACTGAGGCACACTGAGGTACTACTGTAGCTAACTGAGGACCTGAAAGAGAAATAATAACAACAAAACCATCATGTTAGCTCATCTGTGGGCACTTTGTTTTATTTGACCTTTATTTATTTAGCACTAGCTAGAGATACACAAGAAAGTAACGGAACCCATGCATGGTATCTGTTTCGGATTAGATCCGCAATAGTCCAAATGGTGACGGAATAGTGCTGGTTCTTTATTATTTGCTGGTTCTTTATTATTATGGCAGCGCGTTAACGTTATAGGTTTCTCTTGTAGGACGGAAAGAGAAGAGCTGTCAGGAGTACAGGTCAAATGATTGGCTTGTACGTGAGGCTCATGACGGTGATGGCGAGATAGCTAACTAGCTAACGTTAATGAATAAAGACCATCTGGCATACGCCAATCAGCCACCAATCTGGGATAGCTTGCTTAGCCTGGCTGCATGTTTAGCTAATATCGCTTGAGTAGATGTTTTTGATTATTAGCTAACTATTACCTACAAGAACACTACACTCCTAGTTAGCCAGCTATAACGGATTCTCCTCAGTCAATGTAGCGCCAGTAGTAGCTAGCTAGCCAGGACGGAGAAGGCAGTCAGAAAACAACATTAACTGACCTGCTGCTGCTGGACTAGGTGGTCGGGCAGCCGGTCGGGGGACTCACATAGCTCTTCTACTGTTATTACATTACAGACGTAACAACCTATCACTCCACCAAGCACGGTTGCCAAATCAATAAAACTATGTAGAAACAGTTGAAACAATCAAAAGCTAGCTAGCTAGCTAGATAGCTATCAAACTACCTAATGTGTGCGGTCATCTCTCGGTTGTGTAGTTGTAGAGAGCCTGTCCTGTCACTACTGGCGATGTTTTAAAAAAATGTTTTTTTTATTGACAACAACTCAATACAGGAAGAACATGTGGGAACGCAAGTATATATAAATAATATACAATGGACAATTGGACTAGGGGGCACAATATCACATTACACAAGGACCTTAAGGGACATACATACACTTATTATTCTAACAGCTTTTTTGTTAGTATAGTATTTAATTGTCTTAAAATATAGTTACATTTATTTTTGTACGTTAAGAAAATGTGGTGTTTTGTTTGTAAATGTACATTTGTGAATATGAAATTTGGCCAAAATAATCATTAAATGAATTACATAAAATGTTTCAGCTTATTTCTATCGTAGGTAAAGAATCCAAACAGTACATCTCTTCATAATAGTGTAAAATCGTCATAAATGTGTTCAATTATAAATCTACTGATGTCTTGCCACAGTTTTCTTACATGAATACAATGCCAAAAAAAGATGTAACACTGTTTCTGGGTGGTCATTACAAAAGGAGCAATTTGATTTGATGTTTTCCTTACACTTCTTCATATAATGGTTGGCAGGATAATATTAATGAATCATTTTAAAGGAAACGTCCTTAATTTTGTTAACAAGTAGGTATGTGTGTGGCAACATCCAAACTTTTTTCCAACAGATATTATCAATAAATCTATTCCAATAAGGCATGACATAAGATATAGAAACACGGTTTGTATCGCTCTGTTGTTGAATGGACCAAAAGAGAAACAAATCTTTCCTACTGATGAGTCAACAGGGGTAATGGGAGGTAGGCTCTGAGGGTCAGGTCTTGACACGTTCCTGAATAATAAAGCAACACCTGAGCATCTAAAACAATTGCAAAATCTTTAGGTGTTACAGGGACCTTGTAAAGTGATAAGAATACCATATAACTAAGTAAAAGACCCTCTGCATTTACCAGTTGGCTCACCGATAGGATAGTATTTCGCAACCAATATTCTAAAAACAAAAAAAATATTTTTATACAATATATCCCGAGTATTCCATGTATAATATCTGTGTGGAGAAAAATGATGCTTATAAATTAAGGACCATGACAATAAAACCTGCCAATGAAAAGCAGAAAGTTTCACTGGAACTTTGTCAATATTATAATTGCAAACCAACATAAAGTTAAGGCCACCAAAAGTAGAGAAGACATGATGAGGAATACAACTCCACATAGAAGTGGGTCTTCTTAGGAATTGTTTTATCCAATTGATCTTAAAAGTATTATTTAAAGTAGTAAAGTCCAGAAAATTCAGTCCATCATTCTCATAAGTGTTCATTACAACAGTTTTCCTAATGTAATGGGTACGATTTCTCCACAGAAAATTGAAAATGATCTGGTCTATCTCCTTGCTTATTTTACCGTCAAGATATAAAGATAGAGCGCCATATGTTAGTCTAGAGATGCCTTGGTTATTAGGACTCTACATTTTAAAGATAAGTCCCTCTGTAGCCATTGATTTAGCTTCTTCTGTTTTTTTTTAATAAGAGGGTTCAAATTTAATAAGCCTCTAGACTTCTGATCCTTTGTAATGGTTATGCCTAAATATGTAAGTTCTTCTTTTACTGGAATACCATAATATGAAGGTGTCACAGCCATGAGTTCACATTTATTAATGTTAAAATATAGACCAGACACTTTGGAAAAGGATTGTATCACATTGATCGATATGGGAATTTGGTTAGCGTCTTTCAGAAAAAGTGTAGTGTCGTCAGCCAGCTGGCTTTTAGTAATTTCTTTACCAGCTATGGAAATACCTTGTACAGGACTATTATTTAAAGAATTTGTAATAAGTTGGGTGATTGATAAAAACAGGTACGGAGAGATAGGACAACCTTGCCTAATTCCTATTTTTAACTCAAATCTAGGTGAGGTGCCATGTTTCAATTTGATAGAGCTGTTTGTATAGAGAGTCTTAATAGCCTTACAGAAAAAATCCCCAAAGCCAAGTATCTCGAGGGAGTGGAAGAGGAACTGATGCTCTACTGTGTCAAATGCTTTATAAAAATCTAAAAATAATATGAAGCTATCCTCGGTTATTAGGTCTGAGTAGTCAAGTATGTTTAATACTAGTCTGACATTGTTGAGAATATGTCTGTTTCTCATAAAGCCAGACTGTGTTTCATCAATGATTGCATCCAGGACTTCTTTAATTATTTTTGCAAGTAGTAAGGCTTATCTTATAATATTTATTAAGAAGAGAAATCGCCTCTGCTCTTACCCCAATTCTTAACAACCCAGATTTCAGTCCAGGATTGCTGGATGCTGGCTTTAACTTTTGGCTTAATAAGGGCATACGCAGGCTAAATGACTTATTTGCTGATAAGATTTAGTTGTCATTTGAGCAGATGGTCGAGAAATATCGACTCCCAAAGCAGAACTTTTTCCGCTTCCTACAAGTAAGACATTATATTCTGAAGAGCACCACCTTAATTGGTAACCCTGATGTGTCTGTCATTGAAAGAATGCTTTTTTTCCCACAAAGGAAAATGTCTGTTAGTCTGTTTTATGATACTTTAAGGTCCTTTTCTGCTGTCAACACACAGAGGGTGAAACAAGTGTGGGAGAAAGAATTGTCTGTTACTATTGACGAAGAGATGTGGGAGGACATTTGGAGATATGCAAAAACAATATCTATATGTAATCGTACTAGAGCAATCCAATTAAGAATAATACACAGATTGCATATATCCCCAAATCGCAGACATGCTTTTAGCCCCACTTCCTCTTCCCCTCAGTGTCTTAAATGCATAACTGATACAGGCACTCTAACACATTGTTTATGGTCATGTACCAAAATACAAAAATACTGGTCTGGTGTTCTGCAAGAAATTGAAAAGATCCTAGGGGTTGATCTAGAATTGGATCCAGTTTCTTTACTGTTATTTCTCCCTAGGAGGCATGTTACTTCTGTGGGTAAAAGGAGGCTTTACAACATCCTTACCTTCGCAGCGAGGAAAACCATCATTTTACAGTGGATTAGTGATAAGGTTCCTTCTATTAAAGATTGGCATAAGATACTATTTGAATGGGTGCCTCTGGAATATCTGACATGTACATTGCATTCTAAAACAGACCAGTTCTACAAAGTATGGGAACCTTATCTAAATTACCTAGAACCTGAGGTATCAGCTATTATGCTGCAAGGATTCTCGTAGAATGGCGGGGATCTATGTATTTCAGAACTACACTGTACGTTCCATGTGTGGAACCTAACCTCTTGGTTTAAACTGAGCTTTTTTGTTTAATTTCTGTTTGTAAGTTTGTTTAAAATGTATGTATTGAGAGACGCAATGATGGTGATGGGGTGAGAGAAGCACCGAGCGGGAAGAGGAAAATGGTGTACGTATGTATGGGTGTGTATGTGTGTGTGTGCGTGCGCGTATATGTGTGTATATGCATGAGTGTATGTATGTATATGTATGGGTGTGTGTATGTATATGTATGTATATATACAGTGCCTTGCGAAAGTATTCGGCCCCCTTGAACTTTGCAACCTTTTGCCACATTTCAGGCTTCAAACATAAAGATATAAAACTGTATTTTTTTGTGAAGAATCAACAACAAGTGGGACACAATCATGAAGTGGAACGACATTTATTGGATATTTCAAACTTTTTTAACAAATCAAAAGCTGAAAAATTGGGCGTGCAAAATTATTCAGCCCCTTTACTTTCAGTGCAGCAAACTCTCTCCAGAAGTTCAGTGAGGATCTCTGAATGATCCAATGTTGACCTAAATGACTAATGATGATAAATACAATCCACCTGTGTGTAATCAAGTCTCCGTATAAATGCACCTGCACTGTGATAAGTCTCAGAGGTCCGTTAAAAGCGCAGAGAGCATCATGAAGAACAAGGAACACACCAGGCAGGTCCGAGATACTGTTGTGAAGAAGTTTAAAGCCGGATTTGGATACAAAAAGATTTCCCAAGCTTTAAACATCCCAAGGAGCACTGTGCAAGCGATAATATTGAAATGGAAGGAGTATCAGACCACTGCAAATCTACCAAGACCTGGCCGTCCCTCTAAACTTTCAGCTCATACAAGGAGAAGACTGATCAGAGATGCAGCCAAGAGGCCCATGATCACTCTGGATGAACTGCAGAGATCTACAGCTGAGGTGGGAGACTCTGTCCATAGGACAACAATCAGTCGTATATTGCACAAATCTGGCCTTTATGGAAGAGTGGCAAGAAGAAAGACATTTCTTAAAGATATCCATAAAAAGTGTCGTTTAAAGTTTGCCACAAGCCACCTGGGAGACACACCAAACTGTGGAAGAAGGTGCTCCGGTCAGATTAAACCAAAATTTAACTTTCTGGCAACAATGCAAAACGTTATGTTTGGCGTAAAAGCAACACAGCTGAACACACCATCCCCACTGTCAAACATGGTGGTGGCAGCATCATGGTTTGGGCCTGCTTTTCTTCAGCAGGGACAGGGAAGATGGTTAAAATTGATGGGAAGATGGATGGAGCCAAATACAGGACCATTCTGGAAGAAAACCTGATGGAGTCTGCAAAAGACCTGAGACTGGGACGGAGATTTGTCTTCCAACAAGACAATGATCCAAAACATAAAGCAAAATCTACAATGGAATGGTTCAAAAATAAACATATCCAGGTGTTAGAATGGTCCAGACCTGAATCCAATCGAGAATCTGTGGAAAGAACTGAAAACTGCTGTTCACAAATGCTCTCCATCCAACCTCACTGAGCTCGAGCTGTTTTGTAAGGAGGAATGGGAAAAAATGTCAGTCTCTCGATGTGCAAAACTGATAGAGACATACCCCAAGCGACTTACAGCTGTAATCGCAGCAAAAGGTGGCGCTACAAAGTATTAACTTAAGGGGGCTGAATAATTTTGCACGCCCAATTTTTCAGTTTTTGATTTGTTAAAAAAGTTTGAAATATCCAATAAATGTCGTTCCACTTCATGATTGTGTCCCACTTGTTGTTGATTCTTCACAAAAAAATACAGTTTTATATCTTTATGTTTGAAGCCTGAAATGTGGCAAAAGGTCGCAAAGTTCAAGGGGGCCGAATACTTTCGCAAGGCACTGTATATCCATCCTGCCCTGCCTTTCTAAAGTCTTCGAAAGCCAAGTGAACAAACAGATTACTGACCATTTCGAATCCCACCGTACCTTCTCCACTATGCAATCTGGTTCCCGAGCCGGTCACGGGTGCCCATCAGCCACGCTTTGCAACACACCTGGTAATGGTGTGTTTCTTTCCTTGCCAGTGGATGCAAGGACAGGTAGCCTAGTGGTTAGAGCGTTAGACTAGTAACCAGAAGTAAAATATGTCGTTCTGCCTCTGAACAACAACTGTTCCTAGGCCGTTGTTGAAAATAGGAATTTGTTGCCTAGTTAAATAAATAAAATACTTGGTCTCAGAGTTTTGTATTATCCTTTACGTAAATCCAAAACGCTCCATTTAGTATGATAGTGTAACGACCTTGGGTTTATAAGCGAGGAAATCGACCCTGCCGCACAAGCATGCTTTTGCGGCACAGTCGATAGCGCGCCGGACCTCGGGCTCGAAGGTCGAGGTTTCGAGACCTGCTCCCTGCTGTTTCATTACATTGGTGTCAGAAGTGATCGGACCTCGGGCTCGAAGGTCGAGGGTTCGAGACCTGCTCCCTGCCTGTTTCATTACATTGGTGTCAGAAGTGATCGAACCTCGGGCTCGAAGGTCGAGGGTTCGAGACCTGCTCCCTGCTGTTTCATTACATTGGTGTCAGAAGTGATCGAACCTCGGGCTCGAAGGTCGAGGGTTCGAGACCTGCTCCCTGCCTGTTTCATTACAATATGTTACATTTCGTATGGTATGTATTAATTTGTGGTTGTACATCACCCATTTTGTAGTACAGTATATGTTACGAATTTGCAAAACCTATGATATTGTAATGAAACAGGCAGGGAGTAGGTCTCAAACCCTCGACCTTTGAGCCCGAGGTCCGGCACGCTATTGATTGTGCCGCAAAAAGCATGCTCGTGCGGCACGGTCGATTTCTGCGCTTATAAACCCAGGGTCGTTACAATATGTTACAAATTCTAGCTAGGTGGCTAACATGAGCAAACTTGCTAATGTTAACTAGGCTAGGGGTTAAGGTTGGAGTTAGGTTAAAGGGTTAGCTAAAAGGGTTAGGGAAAGGGTTAGTTAAGTAGTTGAACAGTTGCTAATTAGCTAAATTGTCCATGATGAGATTCAAACTCAAAACCTTCTTGTTGCTAGACGTTCACATTATGCGCCCCACCCTTCCACCCCGACCAACTACCCTCCTTTTATTTTTGTCTTAAGTAACCATCTGTGTAACCATATCAAATGTAACATTTCATTCTAATTTGAGTGTCCCGGAATGTACATTTTACTATGTTACGTCTAGTCTCTGACCAGGCTGGTGGATGTGGTGTGTTTCTGTCACCCAGGCATGATGGATCAGGCGTATGAGCGTCTGAAGGAGGCAGCATACCTGTTTGGCCGTGTGTGTGATGACCTGAACCCAGAGGCCTGCTCCTTCCTGTCTCAGTCTGATGGCCAGAGTGAGGTTCACAGTCTAGAAGTCAACCAATTTTTTAATGATTTTTCAACTCCGAAACCGATTATTTTTTATGTTTACATTTTAATTATATATATATATATATATTTGTAATAATGAGATTTACAACAATACTGAATGAACACTTTTTTTAACTGAATATAATACATATATAAATAAAATAAAGTAAAAGTGCAATATATGCCATGTAAAAAAGCTAACATTTAAGATCCTTGCTTTGCTCAGAACATGAGAACATATGAAAGCTGGTGGTTCAATATTCCCAGTTCTTCAATATTCCCAGTAAAGAAATATTAGGTTGCAGTTATTATAGGAATTATGACGAGTCAACCATTTCTCTCTATACCATTTGTATTTCATATACTTTTGACTATTGGATGTTCTAATAGGCACTTTAGTATTGCCAGCCTAATCTCAGGAGTTGATAGGCTTGAAGTTATAAACAGCGCTGTGATAAAGCATTGTTAAGAGCTGCTGGCAAATGCAGTAAAGTTTGAATGGATGCTTACGAGCCTGCTGCTGTCTACCACCGCTCAGTCAGACTGCTCTATCAAATCATAGACTTAATTTTAATATAATTATCACAGAAATAGAGCCGTTGGTCATTAATATGGTCAAATCCGAAAACTATCAATTTGAAAAAACAGAACGTTTATTCTTTCAGTGAAATACGGAATCGTTCCGGGTGGCAACCCAAAGTCTAAATATTGCTGTTACATTGTACAACCTTCAATGTTATGCCATAATTATGTAAAATTCTGGCAAAATAGTTTGCAGCGTGCCGTGCAGCCCAAACTGTTGCAATGAACGCAAGAGAAGTGACACATTTTCCCTGGTTAATATTGCCTGCTAACATTAATTTCTTAACCAAATATCTAGGTTTAAAAAAAATAGACTTCTGTGTATTGATTTAAGAAAGGCAAAAGATGTTTATGGTTAGGTACATTCGTGCAACGATTGTGCTTTTTTCACAATTGCGCCTTGTTAAATCATCACCCATTTGGCGAAGTAGGCTGTGATTCGATGATAAATTAACAGGCACTGTCATGTACTGTCATGTTGTGTCTTGTCTCTGTCCTTTCCCTTCACCCTGTCTCCCTCTGCTGGTCGTTGTTAGGTTACCTTTTCTCCCCCGCTTTCCCCCAGCTGTTCCTTGTCTCCTCTAACTACCCATTCACCCCGTTTCCCACCTGTTCCCTTTTTCCCTCTGATTAGGTCCCTATATCTCTCTCTGTTTCTGTTCCTGTCCTTGTCGGATTCTTGTTTGTTGTGTTTCATGCCTGAGCCAGACTATCGTCATGTTTGCTGTAACCTTGTCCTGTCCTGTCGGAATCTGCCGGTCTATCTGAGCCTACCTATGTTTGGTTATTAAAGAAGCTCTGTTTAAGTTAGTTCGCTTTTGGGTCCTCATTCACTCACCATAACAGAAGAATCCGACCAAGAATGGACCCAGCGACTTCGGATCCTCTCCACTCAGCCGTCGGGATCCAGGGAGCGATGCTAGGCAGACACGAGCAGGAAGTGTCTGCTGCTCGACATGCCGTTGAGACCCTGGCCACCCAAGTCTCCAACCTCACAGAACAGGTTCACCATCTCCGCCTCGATCCACCGGCCACTTCCAGGGCTTTCGAATCTCCGGAGCCCAGAATCAATAACCCGCCGTGTTACTCTGGGGAGCCCACTGAATGCCGCTCGTTCCTCACCCAGTGTGATATTGTGTTTTCTCTCCAGCCCAACACTTACTCCAGGAGCACTGCTCGTGTCGCCTACGTCATATCTCTCCTTATTGGACGGGCTCGTGAGTGGGGCACGGCAATCTGGGAGGCAAGGGCTGAGTGTACTAACCAGTATCAGGACTTTAAGGAGGAGATGATACGGGTTTTTGATCGATCTGTTTTTGGGGAGGAGGCTTCCAGGGCCCTGTCTTCCCTATGTCAAGGCAATCGATCCATAACAGACTACTCTATTGAGTTTCGCACTCTTGCTGTCTCCAGTGGCTGGAACGGGCCGGCCTTGCTCGCTCGTCTTCTGGAGGGTTTCCGCGCAGAGGTAAAGGATGAGATTCTCTCCCGGGAGGTTCCTTCCAGCGTGGATTCCTTGATTGAACTCGCTATTCGCATTGAGCGACGGGTTGATCTTCGTCACCGAGCTCGTGGAAAGGAGCTCGCGCTCTCCGTCGCCTCCCTCTCCGCATCACTACCATCTTCCTCTGCCGGCTCGGGTGCTGAGCCCATGCAGCTGGGAGGTATCCGCATCTCGACTAAGGAGAGGGAACGGAGAATCACCAACCGCCTCTGTCTCTATTGCGGTTCCGCTGGTCATTTTGTCACTTCATGTCCAGTAAAAGGCCAGAGCTCATCAGTAAGCGGAGGGCTACTGGTGAGCGCTACTACTCCTGTCTCTCCTTCAAGATCCTGCACTACCTTGTCGGTCCATCTACGCTGGACCGGTTCGTCAGCTTCCTGCAGTGCCTTAATAGACTCTGGGGCGGAGGGCTGTTTTATGGACGAGACCTGGGCTCGGGAACATGACATTCCTCTCAGACAGTTAAAGGAGCCCACGGCCTTGTTCGCCCTGGATGGTAGTCCTCTCCCCAGGATTCAGCGTGAGACGCTACCTTTAACCCTCACTGTTTCTGGTAATCATAGTGAAACCATTTCTTTTTTAATTTTTCGTTCACCTTTTACACCTGTTGTTTTGGGCCATCCCTGGCTAGTTTGTCATAATCCTTCCATTAATTGGTCTAGTAATTCTATCCTCTCCTGGAACGTCTCTTGTCATGTGAAATGTTTAATGTCTGCTATCCCTCCTGTTTCCTCTGTCTCTTCTTCACAGGAGGAGCCTGGTGATTTGACAGGGGTGCCGGAGGAATATCACGATCTGCGCACGGTGTTCAGTCGGTCCAGGGCCACCTCTCTTCCTCCACACCGGTCGTATGATTGTAGTATTGATCTCCTTCCGGGAACCACCCCCCCCCGGGGTAGACTATACTCTCTGTCGGCTCCCGAACGTAAGGCTCTCGAAGATTATTTGTCTGTAGCTCTTGACGCCGGTACCATAGTCCCCTCCTCCTCTCCCGCCGGAGCGGGGTTTTTTTTTGTCAAGAAGAAGGACGGGTCTCTGCGCCCCTGCATAGATTATCGAGGGCTGAATGACATAACAGTGAAGAATCGTTATCCGCTTCCTCTTATGTCTTCAGCCTTCGAGATCCTGCAGGGAGCCAGGTTTTTCACTAAGTTGGACCTTCGTAACGCTTACCATCTCGTGCGCATCAGGGAGGGGGACGAGTGGAAGACGGCGTTTAACACTCCGTTAGGGCACTTTGAATACCGGGTTCTTCCTTTCGGCCTCGCTAACGCTCCAGCTGTCTTTCAGGCATTAGTCAATGATGTCCTGAGAGACATGCTGAACATCTTTGTTTTCGTTTACCTTGACGATATCCTGATTTTTTCACCGTCACTCCAGATTCATGTTCAGCACGTTCGACGTGTCCTCCAGCGCCTTTTAGAGAATTGTCTTTTTGTGAAGGCTGAGAAGTGCACTTTTCATGCCTCCTCCGTCACATTTCTCGGTTCTGTTATTTCCGCTGAAGGCATTAAGATGGATCCCGCTAAGGTCCAAGCTGTCATTGATTGGCCCGTCCCTAAGTCACGCGTCGAGCTGCAGCGCTTTCTCGGCTTCGCGAACTTCTATCGTCGTTTCATCCGTAATTTCGGTCAGGTGGCAGCTCCTCTCACAGCCCTTACTTCTGTCAAGACGTGCTTTAAGTGGTCCGTTTCCGCCCAGGGAGCTTTTGATCTCCTCAAGAATCGTTTTACATCCGCTCCTATCCTTGTTACACCTGACGTCTCTAGACAGTTCGTTGTCGAGGTTGACGCGTCAGAGGTGGGCGTGGGAGCCATCCTTTCTCAGCGCTCCCTCTCTGACGACAAGGTCCACCCATGCGCGTATTTTTCTCATCGCCTGTCGCCGTCGGAACGTAACTATGATGTGGGTAACCGCGAACTGCTCGCCATCCGGTTAGCCCTAGGCGAATGGCGACAGTGGTTGGAGGGGGCGACCGTTCCTTTTGTCGTTTGGACTGACCATAGGAACCTTGAGTACATCCGTTCTGCCAAACGACTTAATGCGCGTCAGGCGCGTTGGGCGCTGTTTTTCGCTCGTTTCGAGTTCGTGATTTCTTATCGTCCGGGCTCTAAGAACACCAAGCCTGATGCTTTGTCTCGTCTCTTCAGTTCTTCAGTAGCCTCCACTGACCCCGAGGGGATTCTCCCTGAGGGGCGTGTTGTCGGGTTGACTGTCTGGGGAATTGAGAGGCAGGTAAAACAAGCGCTCACTCACACTCCGTCGCCGCGCGCTTGTCCTAGGAACCTTCTTTTCGTTCCCGTTCCTACTCGTCTGGCCGTTCTTCAGTGGGCTCACTCTGCCAAGTTAGCCGGCCACCCTGGCGTTCGGGGTACGCTTGCTTCCATTCGCCAGCGTTTTTGGTGGCCCACCCGGGAGCATGACACGCGTCGTTTCGTGGCTGCTTGTTCGGTCTGCGCGCAGACTAAGTCCGGTAACTCTCCTCCTGCCGGCCGTCTCAGGCCGCTTCCTATTCCCTCTCGACCGTGGTCTCACATCGCCTTAGATTTTGTCACCGGACTGCCTTCGTCAGCGGGGAAGACTGTTATTCTCACGGTTGTCGATAGGTTCTCTAAGGCGGCTCATTTCATTCCCCTTGCTAAGCTTCCTTCTGCTAAAGAGACGGCACAAATCATCATCGAGAATGTTTTCAGAATTCATGGCCTTCCGTCAGACGTCGTTTCGGACAGAGGTCCGCAATTCACGTCTCAATTTTGGAGGGAGTTTTGCCGTTTGATTGGGGCTTCCGTCAGTCTCTCTTCCGGCTTTCACCCCCAGTCTAACGGTCAAGCAGAACGGGCCAATCAGACTATTGGTCGCATCTTACGCAGTCTTTCTTTTCGTAACCCTGCGTCTTGGTCAGAACAGCTCCCCTGGGCAGAATACGCCCACAACTCGCTTCCTTCGTCTGCGACCGGGCTATCTCCTTTTCAGAGTAGCCTCGGGTACCAGCCTCCGCTGTTCTCATCTCAGTTCGCCGAGTCCAGCGTCCCCTCCGCTCAGGCTTTTGTCCAACGTTGCGAGCGCACCTGGAAGAGGGTCAGGTCTGCACTTTGCCGTTATAGGACGCAGACTGTGAGGGCTGCTAATAAGCGTAGAACTAAGAGTCCTAGATATTGTCGCGGTCAGAGAGTTTGGCTCTCCACTCAGAACCTTCCCCTTAAGACGGCTTCTCGCAAGTTGACCCCGCGGTTCATTGGTCCGTTCCGTATTTCTCGGGTCATTAATCCTGTCGCAGTTCGACTTCTTCTTCCGCGATACCTTCGTCGCGTCCACCCGGTCTTCCATGTCTCCTGCATCAAGCCCGTCCTTCGCGCCCCCGCTCGTCTTCCCCCCCCCCCCCCCCATCCTTGTCGAGGGCGCACCCATCTACAGGGTCCGTAGAATTTTGGACATGCGTCCTCGGGGCCGTGGTCACCAGTACCTCGTAGATTGGGAGGGGTACGGTCCTGAGGAGAGGAGTTGGGTTCCCTCTCGGGACGTGCTGGACCGTGCGCTGATCGAGGATTTCCTCCGTTGCCGCCAGGTTTCCTCCTCGAGTGCGCCAGGAGGCGCTCGGTGAGTGGGGGGGTACTGTCATGTACTGTCATGTTGTGTCTTGTCTCTGTCCTTTCCCTTCACCCTGTCTCCCTCTGCTGGTCGTTGTTAGGTTACCTTTTCTCCCCCGCTTTCCCCCAGCTGTTCCTTGTCTCCTCTAACTACCCATTCACCCCGTTTCCCACCTGTTCCCTTTTTCCCTCTGATTAGGTCCCTATATCTCTCTCTGTTTCTGTTCCTGTCCTTGTCGGATTCTTGTTTGTTGTGTTTCATGCCTGAGCCAGACTATCGTCATGTTTGCTGTAACCTTGTCCTGTCCTGTCGGAATCTGCCGGTCTATCTGAGCCTACCTATGTTTGGTTATTAAAGAAGCTCTGTTTAAGTTAGTTCGCTTTTGGGTCCTCATTCACTCACCATAACAGGCACAGCATTGATTATATGCAACGCAGGACAAACTAGTTAACTACACATAGTTGATGATATTACTAAGTTAACTAGTGATTATGTAAAGATTGATTTTTTTTTTTATAAGATAAATTTAATTCTAGCTAGCAAATTACCTTGGCTCCTTGCTGCACTAGCTTAACAGGTGGCCAGCCTGCCATGCAGTTTCCTCATGTAATGTAATCGGCCATAATCGGTGTCCAAAAATACCGATTACCGATTTGTTATGAAAACTTGAAATCGGCCCTAATTAATCGGCCATGCCGATTTAATCGGTCAACCTCTAGTACACACACCCACACACCTCCAATTATGGCCTCAAGTTTAAGGCGTAGGCTTGTAGGGCTTTGTAACTATTATCCTGTGCCTCTCTACCCCCACCCCCACCCACAACTACCAGGCCCGCAGTGTCCAGCTCAAGCCTGTGGTCATCAGTGAGAGGGTCCTGGGCTTTGACCACCCCAACACTGCCAACAATACGTAAGTACCACATTGTCATCCACTACTCATTGTCATCCACTACTCACCACCACCCACAAGTTGGAGGAAATCAAAACACCAATAAACAAGTTAGCCTTTGTTTACCTTATTTATTTGTAATCTGAGTAATCCCTAGCTAAGTGAATGAGGTGTGTGTCCTGTAGGCTCTGTTGGCAGTGTATGTGTTTGCTGGAGGAGAGTCTACTCTAGCTCAGAGGTGTCTGTTCAGAGCACGTCTCCTGACGCTCACAGTTCATGGAGAAGACCACGCCTACACTGCTACACTAGATGTAAGTCTGCTACTCTCCGAATGCTGTAGGTGTGGGTTATACTGGACAGGATTCGGTTTTGCCAAATGAACAGGCAGGGCAGTTCCTACAGAGCGCGCTCAAAATCAAAACTTCCTTCTTTGGCCCCACCGATGTGCACACCGCTTTCAGGTATCTATCATTCAACTCATTCTCACAATTTACCTATCAACCAACTAACTATTCAATCACTTCGCCTCCCCTTTCTTCAGTCAGCATCTGTTGGCCCAATGGATGTGCGGAGTGGGAGACTATCGTTCTGCCATGAACCATGAAATAGAGGCTCTGTCTGCTTTCACCAGCCTGGTCAGTACCTTTCACACTATCTGTTTGTGTGTGACCCTGTTGTTTCTCTCAGTATGGTGAGGACCACCCCCAGAGACTCTACAGCTACGAATTTCTGCACTCCATTACCCAGCAGGCAGTGCATGTGGAGCGCTCTATAAGGAAAGGCGGGGACCCGCTCACAGCTGAGGTAATAACAGACTATTCTCTTTTTGTGTATTAAATAAGGTCTGGAAGAGGTGACCATTAACACCTCTTCTGTCTGTCTCCTCATTCCACAGGGTCAGTCTCTTTCTCCCTCAGCTGAGACCACTCTGGAGCAGCTGGCCCTGGTCACAGGCATTAGGACACCAAGCCACAGGTAACACGGAAGAGAAGCACCACACCCCTACCATCCCACCGTGTGTGTGCCCATGTGTATTAGTAGACATGAATCTAAACATGGGCTCGTTCTGGTCTCTTAGTGACAGGCTCCTGGATTTCAAACAGAAGCTGATGGAACAGAGAGAGGCAGTTAACGCCAAACCAGACAACACACGCACAGAAACAGTGAACGAAGAAGAAGCAGAGGGGACATCTAAAGGAGAGGAGGCTGTGGCAGTCCAGGAGATCACCAGCGAGGTGCTCTCAGTAGAGGCAGGTCACAATGAGAACCCAGCCAACAGACAGTGGACTGCCATCAACTGGAGCCCATTGAGGAGAACGTAGAGGTGGGCTCAGTAGTAGAGAGTGGAGCTTTTGGATAATCCAGTGAGGGAGATGAAGACCGAGCTGCCCCAGAGGCTGAGCAGCACACAGGGGACAGAGGATGGAGAGGCAGAATTGATGGTTACTGAGGAAACTGAGCCAGTATAGAGGAGAGTCTGACACAAAATGGAGGTTTGGAATCTGACGGAAACAAATCAGACAGTGAGATGGAGATAGTCAATGATAAGCCCGGGTCAGATGTGAACAGATCACCAGTGATGACCAATCAGAACAACAAGAGGGCGTTATGAACGGGAATGCCTCTATCCATCGTCCAAGCAAAACTAACCCTGACCACAGCAGAGGGTGAGATGCTAGCTAACGGAACATCTGTCAGAGGGAGGTTTTTTTTTTAAAGGGATTAACAGAACAAATAACCAAAGAGAAGCCATAGGACAGACAAGGCAGTAGCATATTAAAGGGGATGTTGATTCAGCTGGATCAGAATCCTGAGAGCAGATGGCTGTGGAGGATGAAAGGGGAAAACGAGGAGAAAGAATATAGAAGTGTACCGTTCTCTTTTATCTGGGTGGTTTACTGATATTGGGAAAGGGCTAAACTTATTTGGTCTTTATCACCAACGTTTTGGCATCACTGTGCCATCAGGGTTTATGAAACATGTAACTTCATTGACTCTTAAATAAACCATTTCAAAAAAATCTTACTGCTGTTATCTGATTTAGTCACAGATGGCATATAATTGAATGTTAATTCATACAACTGAATAAAAAACATGAGCTGGCGCACACCAAGAAAAATTATTTTATGTGGAGGTGCTGACTAATGGCAAATAAACTATAATAAGAGTCGTGCACTCCATAAACTCCCAGTAATTTATATATGGAGTGTGCGACTCTATTTTTATAGTTTATAATTCTTACAACTGAACCAAAATATGAATTAAAAAAATTCAGAAAGTATTCAGACCCCTTTACCTTTTCCACTTTTTGTTACGTTACAGCCTTATTCTCAAATGGATTTTTTTTTTAAATACACATCAATCCACACACAATACCCCATAATGACAAAGCAAAACCATTGTTTTTTAAATGTTTGCAAAATCACACTTACATAAGTATTCAGACCCTTTACTTCATACTTTGTTGAAGCAGTGATTTACAGCCTCAAGTCTTCTTGGGTATTCATCAAGTATTTTGCTCCATTCATCTTTCCCTCAATCCTGACTAGTCCCCCAGGCCCTGCCCCTGAAAAACATCCCCACAACATGATGCTGCCACCATGCTTCACCATAGGGATAGTGCCTGGTTTCCTCCAGACGTGACACTTGGCATTCAGGCCAAAGAGTTCAATCTTGGTTTCATCAGAACAGAGAATCTTGTTTCTCGTGGTCTGAGAGTCTTTTAGTTGCCTTATGGCAAACTGCAAGCAGGCTGTCATGTGCCTTTTACTGAGGAGTGGCTTCCATCTGGCCATTCTACCATAAAGGCCTGATTGGTGGAGTGCTGCAGAGATGGTTGTCCTTCTAGAATGTTCTCCCATCTCCACAGAGGAGCTCTGTCAGTGACCATCGGGTTCTTGGTCACCCCCCTGACCAAGGCCCTTCTCTCCCGATTGCTTAGTTTGGCCGGGCGGCCAGCTCTAGGAAGAGTCTTGGTGGTTCCAAACTTCTTCCATTTAAGAATGATGGAGGCTGTGTTCTTGGTGATCTTCAATGCTGCGGACATTTCTTGGTACCCTTCCCCAGATCTGTGCCTCGACACAATCCTGTCTCGGACCTCTACGGACAATTCCTTCGACCTCATGAATTGGTTTTTGCACTGTCAACTGTGGGACCTTTATATAGACAGGCGTGTGCTTCTCCAAATCATGTAAAATCAATTGAATATACCAAAGGGGGACTCCAAGTTGTAGAAACATCTCAAGGTTGATCAAGGGAAACTGGAAGCAAAGTAACAATGTGGAAAAGGGAAGAGGTCTGAATACTTTCCAAATGGTGTGTGTATATATATGTATGTATGTATGTGTGTGTATATATATTATTCCACAGATGAATAAACACAAGTTATACAGCACTCACACACAGCAGCCTGAGAGTCTATAGAAATCCAACTTAGCGAACAGGATGTCCAGTATCCCACAATCCTATTTTAATGGACTGGAAACCATAGACTACTTCATCATTGTCTCTCCATCGTCCACTCAATAATTCATCCTCCACCCCTCCCTCTCAGCACTGTGGTTCCCTCTGTATGATCGGGGCAGTGTTGATAATGGGGTTCTGGCACCTCAGCCAAGGTTGATTGTGGGAGTTTTTTTAGGCTGCTGGGATTGAAAGTGATGTGGCAGTGTAATTGAAGACGTCTGGCTGGGCATGGGAATTGCCACTCCTTATATATATGTATACACACACACAGCCTGACCGAGGGAGGTTAAGAGTCAAACACCTCCAGAGACAGTGGATCATATGAATCTCACTTGATTTCTACTGTGTATCTTGAGTTCTCTATGAAACATCCTGAAGGAAAAGGCAATTGTTTAAAGGCAAGGTTTCACATGTGCGTGTGCGCACACACACAGACCTGTCCTGTATACCAGCAAAGCTGTTTCCTGTCATAGTCAGTAAAGGCAGTGTTTCTCTACTCTGGTTTTTACACATCAGGCAGTTTTACAGAACCTTCCCCCAATGCATCAGGTAGAAAAGAGTTGGCCTCGACACAGCTCGCTTCCCCTCCAGATTACATCCCACATGAATACAACAGTACTTCATTAGTCCATCTGCAGAGACCCACATTGTCTTCTGTATTACTTCCCCACACACAACAAACCTACCTCATTTTCAGTCAGCACGGTGAAGTCAAGCTGTCTCAGTACCGCCAACTCCCCTTAGGAGAACAAAGGGTCGTACACTGCACAGCTCCATTGAGATCTAGACAGGAATACAGTTTGCATGACAGACAGTATAGTATGGAATACAGTGTCATTGCACATCACACTGCTCCATGGGGATCTAGAGTGGGCCAGGATAAACTGTGAAGCTGTGTCTTTTGAGAGAGAGCGTGTGTGTCTGTAGTGATTCCAACAGCAGTAAAAGCATGACAAGCTGGTAATGAGCTGTTACACAGGAAAAGGAGCCTATATCATAATACACAGACTCTGGTGGGCCGTTGGGGCTTCAGGAGCCAGTTCCCATCCCTCAGGCCCTGGGCCACAGCCTGCTGCTGGGTCCGCTCCAGCCTCTGGGGAGTCTGTCTTTACCACAGCCGTCAGTTGCTCTGACAAAGAAAGGAACTCTTATCATAGTGTTTACACTTATCTAATAGTGTT
Source organism: Oncorhynchus mykiss (assembly GCF_013265735.2). Classification (NCBI taxonomy): domain Eukaryota; kingdom Metazoa; phylum Chordata; class Actinopteri; order Salmoniformes; family Salmonidae; genus Oncorhynchus; species Oncorhynchus mykiss. Next base: position 60,861,452 of record NC_048575.1, read on the forward strand.
TACACTTATCTAATCCTTTCAGGTTTAGCTATATGAGTAGAGGCTGAAAGTAAGGGGACTGGGCGAAGGGACTGGACGGGGCACAACATAATTCATTAGAGTTCTTCAACTGACCTCTACACTCCAACCAGAAGTCTGCACAACTCAGTCCAGCCCTACTGGGAGAGAAAGAGGGACGTGAGCAACGGTTTATCATTTTGTGTCAACTGCCTTGACTAGATAGGCCTACTGTCCAACTTGTACAATACATTATAACAGGGAATGACATGCTAGGCTAAGGGAACAGTCAGGATAGTCCTGGGTTTTAATAGTGTTCTTCTTACATTGTTGTTTGGTCCTGTCCGTGTTGGTGGCACCTTTTATTTGATTAAATACATCAAACAGATTGTTTCCAGGTGTTTGATGCCATTCCGTTTGCTCCGTTCCAGCCATTTTATGAGCCGTCCTCCCCTCAGCAGCCTCCACTGGTGTCGGCATGTCCTGGTATCTGCCGGGCCGTGTGAGGCTTCCCTCAGTGGGGTGCTCCCTTACGTCGCTGGACCACTTGTTACCTCTGTTTCACATCCATAGCCGCGAGAAGTAGGGGAGTTGCAGCACCCCCTGAAAAATCAGAATTCAAATATATATCAAATGTAATCACAAAAGTAGTGCACTGGGCCTTTACTAGTATTAGTAGACCAATATAGAAGTCTGTAGCCTGGGCAAAAAGCTATGAACAAAGACAAAAAACATCCACATCAAATGTAATATTTTTCTTTATCAAACAACATGTGCAGTGTTAATTTACCATCCTTACAAACCACTTAATGTAAATGTACATTACTGTGGTGTACATAGGCTGGTCATCTAAGTTTGTACCTGTAGACTTCCTATCACCATGTAGAAAAACAATGTACAATACAGTAATTGAGTACGCTGAGACATCAAGTGGTTTGTGATGTGATGATGTGGCTCAGTTGGTAGAGCATGGCGCTTGCAATGCCAGGGTTGTGGGTTCAGATTCCATGGGGGATCAGTATGAAAACACTGTGTCTACTTGAATGGAAAAGGAACAAATAGATTGTTTCAGTTTTCACATAGAAATAAGTTGCATTTGTAAAGTTTTTCAAGAAACTGGAAAACATATAAAGCAAGTATTTCTATATTCCACAAGTATTATCAGATTAACTGTTTGGTGCAGATATTTATCAGGCTCAATTAGAAAATGCTGGTAAACACTCATACATTTAGTTACATTTTTTTCACAAAAGTAGTGCACTGGGCATTTACCAGTCCTATATTAGCCGACTGATATAGAAGTCTTCAGAGCTGGAAAAAAAATCGCAGCACCCCTACCAATTACACACACTCTCAAGCAAACATTCATATTGATAAATCTCACACGTGGAAATGATCCCACTCATGGTTTACGCATAGATTTGTATCTGGGTTAATGATGTATGCCTTACCATACCTTCACCCCCCCCCCCCCCCACACACACCCTTTTACCCCCCTAGGAGTTCCAGAGGGACCAAGTCAGTGGCGTAGGGATCCTGTGGGTGGGGGAGGGAAGAAAAAAACAAAGTCTTCCTACAGGACTGTAGAACAGCTGAAGGCTAATGGCAAGCTGGACGGACCACACAGACACCCGCTGGAAAACTGGCTCAGGTCAAGGTTAGGGGGAACACGCGCACAAACACACATGCATAGTTGGTCATTTAAGCATCCAGAAACAGATTTTGTTGGAGAAAAAAATCGATTGACTAAGATAAAAATGATGTCACCAAGTACATTAGCTGATTCTGGGGAAAGCTCAGGTTAAAGATCCCAGTAGCCAATGTATATGGTTACATTAACTAATGCACATGCATCTGACATTGATGTCAGGGAACATGAGGACAGGATGACGGCAGAATAACCAAAGAGTGAAACACATGCATATACAATCAAATGTATTCGTTTTGTGTTACGTAAGGGGTCCCGCCACCATTATAATCTAACCCGAAGCAGATGTGGGCGTTTCTGGGCGTGAACAAGCAAGAACTCAGACTGAAAGATAATGGTGGCGAAAGGACAAGGGGAGTTATTTAATCTACATATGGGGTGTATCCATATGCTGTATGTGAGGCTGCAAAGCTATAAAGGCAGAGCTCCGTGCTTAGAAAGTTGGTTGTTCCATGGATCAGCACGGTTTTGCTACTTGTATTAAAGTCTCATTTGAATTCACAAGTTCCAGTAAGAGTGTTATATTTCTGAGTCAATATTCCACGACAACATGTGAATTGCTGTTTTTATCTCCCTCTCTCTGTCTAGGTGATAGATATGATAGACAGGGAACAGCAGGTGTATTATAGCTACAGTCAGATGACTAACAAACTCAGTGTACCAGAGGCTCCAAAGAGCGTAGCCGCACATGAGCAGAAGACGTCTGGATTTGCCCTGCCAGAGCTGGAACACAACCTGCAACTACTGATCGACCTGAAGGAACAAGACATACTACAGGTGACCTCTAACCCCTGACCCTTTATGAAACAAGAACCTTTAACCCATTACCACACATCTCACCCATTACTAAAACCCTATTTCCCGAGAACTCAGAAACTCGTATAAACTAACTAAATATTCCCGTCTCTCCAGTTGGCTGTAGTCCTCGCGGCGTCTGCAGTATGAGCGTGACGTGGTGGTGATTCTGAGCCACGAGAGCTCCAGTCTGCAGACGAGGCTGGGGTCGGAATGAGACGCCATCCAGAGGCTGTAAGCAGTACGTGTCAGAGGAATGCCCTAAAAATGGTCAAAGACCCCAGCCGCAGACTGTTCTCTCTACTACCACATGACAAGCGGTACCGGAGTGCCAAGTCTAGGACAAAAAGGCTTCTCAACAGTTTTTACCCCCAAGACATAAGACTCCTGAACAGGTAATCAAATGGCCACCCGGACTATTTGCATTGTGTGCTCCCCCCAACCCCTCTTTTTATGCTGCTGCTACTCTCTGTTTATCATATATGCATTGTCACTTTAACTATACATTCATGTACATACTACCTCAATTGGGCCGACCAACCAGTGCTTCCGCACATTGGCTAACCGAGTATTTGTGCTCTCTCAGGGCAGGTCATTGTTGAAGATGGAGAATAACAGTGGTCACAGTATTGAACCTTGTATACCCTTTTCTCTCTCTCTTTCGCTCTAGGAGTGTGCTGGTATCTTTGCGACCCTACAGAGTGAGTTCTGTGAGGAGTATTAGACTCTAGGTTTGGGTTATCTGGCTGCGGCTGTAGTACATCCACTTATCAGAGAGAAACTATACACATGGGACCCTCTCAAGGTACACACACACTCCCTTGCTTGCTCCACCTTCAGTTGTGGAGGCACCACCAAGTGCTAGAAACACTCACATGTACTCCTAGTTTCCTACACTGACTCCTGCTGTTTGTCTGTAGGATAGTTCATATGGTCTGGAGGAGGTGGGTCAGTGGCGAGCCATCCTGGAGTCAGGTCAGCTACACCACGCCAACGCCCCTGAAGCACACATGGACCCCTACCACAGGTAAGTCAATACCATGTCACACCTAAGAGGTGTTTGTGTGTCCCCAGCAGGCAAGTGGCAAAAATATCTGTGTGTGTGTGTGTGTGTGTGTGTGTGTGTGTGTGTGTGTGTGTGTGTGTGTGTGTGTGTGTGTGTGTGTGTGTGTGTGTGTGTGTGTGTGTGTGTGTGTGTGTGTGTGTGTGTGTGTGTGTGTGTGTGTGTGTGTGTGTGTGTGTGTGTGTGTGTGTGTGTGTGTGTGTGTGTTTTTTTTACAGGCTGCTGTGGGAGGTGTGGATCCCGGTGCTGCGAGTATGTGTATCGGGGTGGCAGCCTCGTATGGTGGACTGTGTGGAGGTCTGGGCCCCTCTGGATACTAAACCACCTCCTGGAACAACTCATCTTCCCCAGGCTCCAGAGAGAGGTACAATCCCACAGACAAACATCAGCACTATATCAGTGATACAAATATGAAGACTCATGACATGGTGCCAAGCTGCCTTGGCTAAACTTTTGAGAACCTTAAAGTAGGAGTAGCTTGGTCTTGGTAGGGTAGCTCAGAGTGTCTGCTCTTTTCTATCCAGAACCCTAAACATCATGAACACACGGTTTCGATCTCCACTAACCCTACACCTTCTCTATGATAGGTGGGTAGCTGGAACCCCCTGACGGACAGTGTGCCCATCCACACTTGGCTGCCTCTGCTCCAATCACGGCTGGAGCCTCTGTACCCGTCAATCCGCAGTAAACTGGCCAATGCACTGCAGCGCTGGCACCCAAGTGACGGCTCTGCCCGCCTCATCCTCCAACCATGGAGAGATGTGTTCACGCCTGGTGCCTGGGAGGCCTTCATGGTCAAAAACATCATCCCTAAACTAGGTACACACACTAACCTTGTCCCCTAGAGCCAGCTGAATGACACTGCCCTGATTGCCTCAGAAAGGTAAATGGCACCATCTTCCCTGTATTTTTTATTTTATTTAACCTTTTATTTTAACAGGGAAGATATTGAGACCTAGGTCTCTTTTACAAACGCACACTGTAAATACAACAAATATATACAGTGGGGCAAAAAAGTATTTAGTCAGCCACCAATGTATTTAGTCAGCCACCAAAGCCACCAGCAATTTTTCCCACTTAAAAAGATGAGAGGCCTGTAATTTTCATCATAGGTACACTTCAACTATGACAGACAAAATGAGGGAAAAAAATTCAGAAAACCACATTGTAGGATTTTTTATGAATTTATTAGCAAATTATGGTGGAAAATAAGTATTTGGTCAATAACAAAAGTTTCTCAATACTTTGTTATATACCTTTTGTTGGCAATGACAGAGGTCAAACGTTTTCTGTAAGTCTTCACAAGGTTTTCACACACTGTTGCTGGTATTTTGGCCCATTCCTCCATGCAGATCTCCTCTAGAGCAGTGATGTTTTGGGGCTGTTGCTGGGCAACACAGAGTTTCAACTCCCTCCAAAGATTTTCTATGGGGTTGAGATCTGGAGACTGGCTAGGCTACTCCAGGATCTTGAAATGCTTCTTACGAAGCCACTCCTTCGTTGCCCAGGCGGTGTGTTTGGGATCATTGTCATGCTGAAAGACCCAGCCACATTTCATCTTCAATGCCCTTGCTGATGGAAGGAGGTTTTCACTCAATCTCACGATACATGGCCCCATTCATTCTTTCCTTTACACGGATCAGTCGTCCTGGTCCCTTTGCAGAAAAACAGCCCCAAAGCATGATGTTCTCACCCCCATGCTTCACAGTAGGTATGGTGTTCTTTGGATGCAACTCAGCATTCTTTGTCCTCCAAACACGACGAGTTGAGTTTTTACCAAAAAGTTATATTTTGGTTTCATCTGACCATATGACATTCTCCCAATCTTCTTCTGGATCATCCAAATGCTCTCTAGCAAACTTCAGACGGGCCTGGACATGTACTGGCTCAAGCAGGGGGACACGTCTGGCACTGCAGGATTTGAGTCCCTGGATGCGTAGTGTGTTACTGATGGTAGGCTTTGTTACTTTGATCCCAGCTCTCTGCAGGTCATTCACTAGGTCCCCCCGTGTGGTTCTGGGATTTTTGCTCACCGTTCTTGTGATCATTTTGACCCCACGGGGGTGAGATCTTGCGTGGAGCCCCAGATCGAGGGAGATTATCAGTGGTCTTGTATGTCTTCCATTTCCTAATAATTGCTCCCACAGTTGATTTCTTCAAACCAAGCTGCTTACCTATTGCAGATGCAGTCTTTCCAGCCTGGTGCAGTTCTACAATTTTGTTTCTGGTGTCCTTTGACAGCTCTTTGGTCTTGGCCATAGTGGAGTTTGAAGTGTGACTGTTTGAGGTTGTGGACAGGTGTCTTTTATACTGATAACAAGTTCAAACAGGTGCCATTAATACAGGTAATGAGTGGAGGACAGAGGAGCCTCTTAAAGAACAAGTTACAGGTCTGTGAGAGCCAGAAATCTTGCTTGTTTGTAGGTGACCGAATACTTATTTTCCACCATAATTTGCAAATAAATTCATTAAAAATCCTACAATGATTTTCTGGATTTTTTTTCTCATTTTGTCTGTCATAGTTGAAGTGTACCTATGATGAAAATTACAGGCCTCTCTCACCTTTTTAAGTGGGAGAACTTGCACAATTGGTGGCTGACTAAATACTTTTTTGCCGCACTGTACATTATCACACACACCCACATTAAAATGCAAGTGCACTGGTTTTGACCAGCTCTGGTCATAAGTAGTGCACTATATAAAGTGAAAAGGAAGCAGACAGATATTACTTAGTAGAACAGTAGTTCATACTTCATGCTCTGCCTCCCCTCTTATAGCTCTGTGTCTGGGGGACCTGTTAATAAATCCACACCAGCAGCAGATGAAGACGTTCAATTGGATGTTAGACTGGGAGGGCATGCTGTCTCCCTCATGCCTCGTAACACTGCTGGACAAACACTACTTCCCCAAGTGGCTACAGGTATGTACAATACAGGTCAAAAGTTTTAGAACACCTACTCATTCAAGGGTTTTTCCTTATTTTTACTATTTTCTACATTGTAGAATAATAGTGAAAACATCAAAACTATGAAATAACACATATGGAATCATGTAGTAACCAAATAAGTGTGAAACAAATCAAAATATATTTCAAATTTTCACCTTTTGCCTTGACAGCTTTGCACACTCTTGGAATTCTCTCAACCAGCTTCATGAGGTAGTCACCTGGAATGCATTTCAATTAACAGGTGTGCCTTAATTTGTGGAATTTCTTTCCTTCTTGATGCATTTGAGCCATTCAGTTGTGTTGTGATAAGATGGGGGGGTATACAGAAGAGAGCCCTATTTGGTAAAAGACCAAGTCCATATTATGGCAAGAACAGCTCAAATAAGCGAAGAGAAACGACAGTCCATCATTACTTTAAGACATGAAGTTACAGAACATTTTAAGAACTTTGAAAGTTTCTTCAAGTGCAGTCGCAAAAAACATCAAGTGCTATGATGAAACTGACTGTCATGAGGACCACCACAGGAAAGGAAAACCCAGAATGACCTCTGCTGCAGAGGATAAGTTCATTAGAGTTACCAACCTCAGAAATTGCAGCCCAAATAAATGCTTCAGAGTTTCAAGTAAAAGACACATCAACTGTTCAGAGGAATCAGGCCTTCATGGTCAAATTGCTGCAAAGAAACCACTACTCAAGGACACCAATAAGAAGAGACTTGCTTTGACCAAGAAACACGAGCAATGGACATTAGACCAGTGTGAATGTGTCCTTTGGTCTGGAGTGAGATGCGGTGTGGGTGAACGGATGATCTCTGCATGTGTGTATTTCCCACCGTAAAGCATGGAGAAGGTGGTGTTATGGTGTGGGGGTGCTTTGATGGTGACACTGGGATTTATTTGGAATTCAAGGCAGACTTAACCAGCATGGCTACCACATCATTCTGCAGTGATACGCCATCCCATCTGGTTTGGGCTTAGTGGGACTTTCATTTGTTTTTCAACAGGACAATGACCCACCTCCAGGCTGTGTAAGGGCAATTTACCAAGAAGCAGAGTGATGGAGTGCTGCATCAAATGACCTGGCCTCCACAATCACCCAACCTCAACCAAATTGAGATGCTTTGGGATGAGTCGGCCCGCAGAGTGAAGGAAAAGGAGCCAACAAGTGCTCAGCATATGTGGGAACTCCTTCAAGACTGTTAGAAAAGCATTACAGGTGAAGCTGGTTGAGAGAATGCCAAGAGTGTACAAAGCTGTCATCAAGGAAAAGGGTGGCTATTTGAAGAATCTCAAATATAAAATGTTGATTTGTTATACACTTTTGGTTACTACATGATTCCATATGTGTTATTTCATAGTATTCTACAATGTAGAAAATAGTACAAATAAAGAAAAACACTTGAATGAGTTTTTTAAAACTTTTGACCAGTAGTGTATGTGTGTGAGAAAGCACATTGACTTACTCATTTATGATTACCGTTGCTGTTGCTTAGACCTAAAATAGTAGGGTAAATGCAGATAACTGTTTTTTGTAGGTGCTGTGTTCGTGGCTCAGTAACAGTCCTAACTATGAGGAGATTACTAGGTGGTACCTGGGCTGGAAGTCCATGTTCAGTGATGCTGTTCTGGCTCATCCACTCAAAGGAAAAGTTTGTTCAACCAATGAATGAATTTATAAATTAATTTATAAAGCCCTTCTTACATCAGCTGATGTCACAAAGTGCTGTACAGAAACCCAGCCTAAAACAGCAAGCAATGCAAGTGTAGAAGCACGGTGGCTAGGAAAAACACCCTAGAAAGGCCAGAACCTAGGAAGAAACCCAGAGAGGAACCAGGCTATGAGGGGTGGCCAGTCCTCTTCTGGCTGTGCCGGGTGGAGATTATAACAGAACATGGCCAAGATGTTCAAATGTTCATAGATGACCAGCAGGTTCAAATAATAATAATCACAGTGGTTGTCGAGGGTGCAGCAAGTCAGCACCTCAGGAGTAAATGTCAGTTGACTTTTCATAGCCGATCATTCAGAGTAGCTCTACCGCTCCTGCTGTCTCTAGAGAGTTGAAAACAGCAGGTCTGGGACAGGTAGCATGTCCTGTGAACAGGTCAGGGTTCTATGGCCGCAGGCAGAACAGTTGAAACTGGAGCAGCAGCACGGCCAGGTGGACTGGGGACAGCAAGGAGTCATCAGGCCAGGTAGTCCCGAGGCATGGTCCTAAGGCTCAGGTCCTCCAAGAGGAAGAAAGAGAGAATTAGAGAGAGCATACTTAAATTCACACAGGACACCGGATAAGACAGGAGAAATACTCCAGATATAACAGACTGACCCTAGCCCCCCGACACAAACTACTACAGCATAAATACTGGAGGCTGGAGGGGTCAGGAGACACTGTGGCCCCGTCCGACGATACCCCCGGACAGGGCCAAACAGGCAGGATATAACCCCACCCAATTGCCAAAGCACAGCCCCCACACCACTAGAGGGATATCTTCAACCACCAAATTACCATCCTGAGACAATGAAGCTCTGGACATCATGAACCGCACTGTCTCCTCTAGCCTAGGTTAGTATTACAAACACACACACACACACACACAGCACCAGACAACATGAACTGAGAACTGACCTTTGTATAGGTTAGTATTTATTAGGATCCCCATTAGCTGCTGCAAAAGCATCTACTACTCTTCCAGGGGTCTACAGTATGATACTCACCCTTCTCATTCTCCTTCTGTAGGTGGGGGGGTACATGCAGCCCGGTACACGTGAGAACATAGCGTATCTCACACACACAGAGCATCGTAAGGACTTCCAGTACGAGGCTTAGCAAGAGCGTCGGGATGCTGCAAGCGTGGCACAGTGTGGCATCGGTGCCAGCCTGTCCACCAACGACCTTATCCAGACCAAGGCTGAGGAGAACAACATTGTCTTCATGCCGCTGGTTGCCAAACAGCTGTACACCTTCGGACACATCATCATCTACATCGGAAGAGAAGACCTGGGTCCCTACGTCCCTACAGAGTCTCATCGATATGGCCAAGTGATGGAGGGTGCCATTGGGGAGGAGAGGTCACTGAATATGTCATTGGAACCATGAATAAACGATTTTTGGACTTTCTATTTTAGACTCCTTTTATTTATTGTAGACTCACCGCTGCAAGCCAAGAGTGGGAGTTTAAATAGTTAACTGATAATTCCAGATAAGTATTTTTGCTGACTGAAACCCTTGTGTATACCTACCACTGTGGTGCAAATTATATTTTTTACTAAACAAAAATATAAACACAACATGTAAAGTGTTTGTCCCATGTTTCATGAGCTGAAATAAAATATGTCTGAAATTTTCCATATGCACAAAAAGCTTATTTTGTGAAACGCTAACATCCCTGTTAGTCAGCATTTCTAATTTGTGGTGGCCTCACAACTGCAGACCAAGTGTAACCACGCCAGCCCAGGACCTCCACGTCTGGCTTCTTCAATTGCAGTATCTGAGACCCAACAGCTGATGAAACTCAGTATTTATGTCTGTAATAAAGCCATTTTGTGGGGAAAAACTTATTCTGATTGGCTGGGCCTGGCTCCCCAGTGAGTGGGCCCATGCCCTCCCAGGCCCACCCATGGCTGTGCCCCTGCCCAGTCATGTGAAACCATAGATTAGGGCCTAATGAGTTCATTTCAATTGACTGATTTCCATCTATGAACTGTAACTCAGTAAAATCGTTGAAATTGCATTTATATTTTTGTTCATTGTAGACGAGAACAGACCGAGACAGTCGAGATACTGTACTCTCTGAGGTTCGGGCCTCCAGTACCCTAAGAAGCGGTATGCATTTCTCCTCGCTAAACTACCTGCTGTTGTCGCCACCAACGAAGAAGGTCGTTACCCATAGTGCTTTGCTTTGGAACTGGAAACAAAGTGTCTTTAGAACAACTTGTGCACGAGATTTATGGTTAAATGAATTCTGATTTCGTTTTTCGTGTTTTGGTGAGTATGTGTGTTGCCTGTAAAATGTGTTATTGCTACTTTGATAGCTACCTAGTTTGTGCATTTGCTAACTTTAGCTGGCTCGCTTGACACTAAGCTCCAACCTGGCTTGCCTAATAAATCTGACTGTTATACCAATACTTGATATAAAAAAAAGCCAGAATGTAGAATAAAATTACATTTGAACTCAATTGTGCGGTAGCCCAACCGGCCGCAAGATGGAGCTATTATGTATTTTATTCTACGTCGTTTGTCAATGTGCTCAGCCAGCAATACACTGGTGTCCCCCATCGACCGGCTCGTACATAAAACATCCTCCATTTAGTCTGGAAATGCGTCGTTTTTCCTCATTAACTTGATTTAATGACTTGTCGTTGGAAAAAAAGGGAAATATGCGTACTTCCTTATATAAAACAAATTTTCACAATTGTCAGATATTCTTGATGTTGCACACCGCGTGAGGCTGTTGTTTACTGCTGGCTAAATTCACACCGCAACATCAGGAAGTAAGTTTTTCAGCACGACAACGTCAATGCTGGACTTTAACTAGGCAAGTCAGTAAGGAAAACATTCTTATTTACAATGACGACGGCCTACCAAAAGGCCTCCTGCGGGAGCTGGGATTAAAAATATAGGACAAAACACACGTCAAGAGAGATCTAAGACAACATAGCATGGCTGCAACACCACATAACAACATACAAACGTTATTTGGCACGGACAACAGCAGCACAAAGGCAAGAAGGTAGAGCCAACACATCACACGAAGCAGCCACAACTGTCAGTTTCCATGATTGAGTCATTGAATGAAGAGATGGAGAAAACTGTCCAGTTGAAGTGTTTTTTTGCAGCTCGTTCCAGTCGTTAGCAGGAGCGAACTGAAAAGAGGAGTGACCCATGGATGTGTGTGCTTTGGGGACCTTTAACAGAATCTGACTGGTGTTGTATATGGAGGATGAGGGCTGCAGTAGGTATCTCAGATGGGGGGGGCCTAAGAGGGTTTTATAAATAAGCATCAGCCAGTGGGTCTTTCGACAGGTATACAGAGATGACCAGTTTACAGAGGAATATAGAGTGCAGTTATGTGTCCTCTAAGCAGCATTGCTGGCAAAGCTGCTGGCCGAATGGTAAAGAACGTCTAGCCGCTTGAGAGCACCCTTACCTTCCAATAGTATATTACCCTGTGGGTTGCCTGGAAACCCAACATTGCATTGAATTCTACACCTGGCAGAAATGTGCAATTGAATCAGGGAAGTTTACTCTCAGGACCTCTACAAGCCAGAGTGTTGAATAAACTGATATTTAAACTTACTTTACCGGTTGTCCATGCGGCTGGTCCTTTTGCAGGTAGGAATGAGACAATATATCAACAGGGAAATATAATCAAATCAACTATTCATAGTGCTGATAGTACATTCAGATTGCTGTCACCTGAAGCATGTACACACGATGACAATACATGCGTGCATATGTAACAGTATAGCTTCCGTCCCCCTCCTCGCCCCAACCTGGGACCCTCTGCACACATCAACTACAGTCACTCACGAAGCATCGTTACCCATCGCGCCACAAAAGCCACGGCCCTTGCAGAGGGGAACAACTACTTCTAGGTCTCAGAGCGAGTGACGTCACCAACTGAAATACTATTAGCGCGCACCACCACTAACTAGCTAGCCATTTCACATCGGCCACACCATACTTGCCGAGTTCTGCACATGCTTCAGGTGATAGAAATATGAAAGCACTTCCAGCACTTTGATAAGGTGACTTAATTATACTTTCCTGTGGATATATAGTATCGCATTCTTACCTTCGAAAGGACCAACAGCGATAACAACTGGTAGAATATGTTTCGGCTAGGCTCACTGCGTGGACACCTAGAGGTAACTAGGGGTCTAGGCGCTAGCTGTGATGTTGTACCTTCATCCACTCAATTTTTTTTGGGACAAAATATCAACAGGAAAGTATTGTTTACCCTACTTATTAGAGCGCCCCTACTACCGTTGAAATTTAAATCACCTGGCAAAAGCATGTAAGCCCCTAAACACTTTGGTTACAGGCAGGTGTTTTCTTCTGTCTTGTGTTCAGCAGCTGCCTTTGGTCAGAAGAAAACAAATCTTGATTGCCACACATAGACCCATGTTTTGAAGACGGGTTAAGAACACTGTCCTGTGGATATTTTGTCTCAAATTCAGACCAACTGAAGGACCCAACACCACAGACAATTAGCAGAGTTCAAATGAAGTTTATTGAACATTCTGACTTGTAGAGGGACAGTTTGGAATTGTTGAACATAAATGTGCATGGCGTTTCCTACATAATTTGAAAGCATCACCAAGTTTCGTACCTACATCGTGGCTAGTAGTTCTGGCGATTAACCACCATTTCGGTGGGGGTATTAAACAACTTATTGACCAACATCGGTTCAATTACTTGAATTCCATTCAGTTTTAGTTTTTTTTTTGTGAGCCCAGCGTTGTTTTCTAGAACGAAATCAAATCATCCACGAGAGAAATCAAGGCAAGAACTGTGTGGGACGCTGGGCTGAAGGGAATTGTAGTTTTCATTAAGGAACTATTCAACCTAGTCAGAGAGCTTTTTATAATGACGAGATGCTCATGTCTCCGCCCTAACAATCGTCGTTGGGAAGGGGTCATTCCAAATTTGGGAAGGCAGGCGACAAGTTTAGCTCCAAAATAAACCCATAGAAATGCATTGGGATTATTTTGGACAGATTTTGGCAAGTGAAACCTCTCGCTTTGCCTCTTTTCCTTTCTGACCAAGTTCAGAGAATAAACGTAGTTATTAACTACAATGACCATAATCCATTGCACCTGTTCTTTCCGGCTCGCACAGACTAATAGCTCAACTACACCATTCGCTTGCGCGAGCATTGCAATTCGTCGTAATTGCTAGTCGTCGTAATACTATGAAAGTTTAGATGTCAATCACCATATAAGTCCAAAGATGAAAAAGCCTGGAAGGAGTAGAGATGACTAGAAATGATTCGGTTGACCATTTTATGTGTGGATTAATTGTTGGAGTAGAGGACCTTGTGCATTTCCAGATAAAATAACTCAATGTTTATATCCCAAGACAAATTAACTAGCAACAGCAAGTTGGCAACTTTGTTTAATGCTTTTTGACCTGTCCCCAAATTAATGTAATTGGTTCAGAGTTTGTTTTGATATTTTAACCTGCGTGTCGTGATCGCATTTGTTGTGGGGGGACAAAATACATTTATGCACGCACGCAGCCTGTTTGGGTTCGTGTAATAGGCTGACCACACTGCTCGCACGCGTTAACGAGCGTCTGCGTTGCCAAGGGCTAAAATAGAAATCAGTTCTATTTCTGACGCAGATCGTGCTGCAAGTCCTGCCTCTCCCATCTCCTCATTGGTTTGTAGAAGCAGGTACCCGCGTGCCATCTCATTGGTTATACCCACGTAGGTGACTGAAGACGAATGAGGTCAGTGGCAGTAATGCACCTAATTTATGAAAGTTGCCAATCGCAATATAAAGTCAAGAGAAGGAAAAGGCCTGGAAGGAGGAGAGATGACTAGAAACGATTCGGTTGACCGTTTTATGTGTGGATTAATTGTTGGAGTAGAGGACCTTTGGGCATATCAGGGTAAATAACAATTCAATGTTTATATCTCAGGACAAATTAGCTAGCAACAGCAAGCTAGCAAAATAGGACAAATTCGCTAGCAAGTGCAAGCTAGCTAGCTAAATTGCCATAAATGTTTAATGCTTTTTGACCTGTCCCCAAATTAATGTAATTGGTTCAGAGTTTGTTTTGATATTTTATCCTGCGTGTCGTGATCGTGTTTGGTGTGGGTGGGGACAAAATAAATTCATGCACGTGTGCAGCCGGTTTGGGTTCCTTGTAATACACGTTTATGCCTGCTACATTAGGTTTGATACACACTGACCGCATGAGAGAGGAATGAACACAACGATGAGAAGGATAGACTCAGTTCGTGAAAGTATGCCTTATCTACTTTGAAAAACGAGTACAGCATACTTAGGCTGTCAAGCCTAGCTAAATTGGATGACTAAAGACAGTACAGAAATAACGTTAGATGGTTGTCTGGCTGCAACTGCCTGAGCTGAGATGAAGACTTTAAGGAATTCAAAATAATAAAGTCATAAGTAATATACACAACTGAAATATTGTATTATTTCATAGTAATTTCCTTTTTTTGTATTGATGTTTACCCATTGTGGACCTGACAGAGACAATGGAATATTTTCAATGTTTTGGCAATTGAATGTTTGCTATTTTTGGCTCAAATCTAACGGAAAACGAACCAATCTCAAATAGCAGTAATCGCTCAGCACATCTACCTAGCTAGATCCTCTCAGTTACTGACGTTGACTTTGTTTTTAGAACAATCGTATGGTCACTTATGATTTAACATTTGTTGAACTTTGGTAAATAGCTATTTATGTGAAATGCATTAGTAACAAATAAAATAATGTTATTTGTCACATACATATGGTTAACAGATAGTTAATGCGAGTGTAGTGAAATGCTTGTGCTTCTAGTTCCGACAGTGCAGTAATATCTAACAAGTAATCTAACAATTCCCCACAACAACCTAATACTTACAAATCTAAAGGGGTGAATGAGAATATGTACATAAGTAAATGGATAAGCGATGGCCAAGCTGCATAGGGAAGGTGCAATAGATGGTATAAAATACAGTTTATACATGTGATATGAGTAATGTAAGATATGTAAATATTATTTAGAGTGGCATTGTATTTTTTACCGGTCTGTTTCCATACCAAAAACCTCCTATAGTGTCCTAGACTAGTCTGACGTTGACCAGCCATGTCTGACGCCCTGAAGAAGCGCAAGTCGAAGGTTCTCCGCAGCGAGATGGGCACACCGGAGGTGAAACGTGGCCGTGGAGAGGGGGACCAGGTGAGCACTGGAGAGGAGAGGGGTGGACAGCAGGTACAGTGGAGGAAGGGAGGGGGGTGGGGGTCAAGATGGGAACTGCAGAGAGGAGGGAGCATTACTGAAATTGACTACTTTGGTGTGTGTGTGTGTATTCAGGATGTACGTGTGTATAGTGAGGAGGTGGAGCTGGATGGCAGGGACCCAGAGGAGGACTACCAGCAGTATAAACTAACCTGTGAAGCTCTGGCCCAACTGATGAACGATATCCAGGAGCTGAAAGCCAACGGCGCCAAGGATGGGGTAAGAAACATACACACACCAGGGTTTTTGTTAGCTGGTAATTGCCGGCTTTTGGCCGATAAAATGTAATAAAAGCAAATACATTTAAAAAATGTAGCCGGCCATATTGTCTGGAGCTGCATATTATACCCCTGGATCTTGCGCTTAAGCACCATTCTCTCACTCCTTGGCATTGCCAACTGCCTTACGTGCGTGCACCTGCTGCTGAGGTAAGAGAGAGAGGAGCCTTGGCCTATGCTACTGTTGATTGCGAAGAGGGAGGCCTTTTTCATTGATGTAAAGCGAAAGTTAGGCATACTCTCTATGTTGAATAGCGTAGAAGGGGCATGTCCTCTTTAGCGGGGCCAAATGCAGGCTACTGTGCAGCTGTATTCAGGTAGGAACTTTTATTTATAAAAACATTTGTATTTATAATAATTTGTTTTTGCATTATTATTGTATGTCGTTGTTGTCGTAGGCCTATTGATTAATATAAACCAGTTCTTTAAATATGCCAAATGTGTTTAGTTTAAGATGGGTGTTAAGTAGGCTTGTTGTAAAATAGATACAATGGCTTGCGAAAGTATTCACCCCCCCCCCCCCCCCCGGCATTTTTCCTATTTTTTGAGGGGGGTTTGTATCATTTGATTTACACACTAACACTTTGAAGATGCAAAATATTTTTTATTGTGAAACAAACAAGAAATAAGACAAAAAAAACAGTACTTGAGTGTGCATAACTATTCACCCTTGCAAGTCAATACTTAGTAGAGCTACCTTTTGCAGCAATTACAGCTGCAAGTCTCTTGGGGTATGTCTCTGTAAGCTTGGCACATCTATCCACTGGGATTTTTGCCCATTCTTCAAGGCAAAACTGCTCCAGCTGCTTCAAGTTGGATGGGTTCCGCTGGTGTACAGCAATATTTGTCATGCCACAGATTCTTAATTGGATTGAGGTCTGGGCTTTGACTGGGCTATTTCAAGACCTTTAAATGTTTCCCCTTAAACAACTCAAGTGTTGCTTTAACAGTATGCTTAGGGTCATTGTCCTGCAGGAAGGTGAACCTCCGTCCCAGTCTCAAATCTCTGGAAGACTGAAACAGATTTCCTTCAAGAATTTCCCTGTATTTTGAGCCATCCATCATTCCTTCGTCTGACCAGTTTCCCAGTCCCTGCCGATTTTAAAAAATAAACATCCCCACAGCATGATGCTGCCACCACCATGCTTCACTGATGGTGTTCTCGGGTTGATGAGAGGTGTTGGATTTGCGCCAGACATAGCGTTTTCTTTGATGACCAAAAAGCTCAATATTAGTCTCATCTGACCAGAGTACCTTCTTCCATATGTTTGTGGAGTCTCCCACATGCCTTTTGGCGAACACCAAATGTGTTTGCTTATTTTTTTTCTTTAAGCAATGGCTTTTTTCTGGCCACTCTTCCGTAAAGCCCGGCTCTGTGGAGTGTACGGCTTAAAGTGGTCCTATTGACAGATACTCCAATCTCCGCTGTGGAGCTTTGCAGCTCCTTCAGGGTTATTTTTGGTCTCTTTGTTGCCTCTCTGATTAATGCCCTCCTTGCCTGGTCTGTGAGTTTTGGTGGGTGGCCCTCTCTTGGCAGGTTTGTTGTGGTGCCATATTCTTTCCATTTTTTAAATAACGGATTTAATGGTGCTCCATGGGATGTTCAAAGTTTCAGATATTATTTTATAACCCAACCCTGATCTGTACTTCACAACTTGTGACCTGTTTGACCTGTTTGGAGAGCTCATTGGTCTTCATATTGTCCCTTGTTTAGTGGTGTTGCAGACTCTGGGGCCTTTCAGAACAGGTTTATAAACTCAGCAAAAAAAAGAAACATCCCTTTTTCAGGACCCTGTCTTTCAAAGATAATTTGTAAAAATCCAAATAAATTCACAGATCTTCATTGTAACGAGTTTAAACACTGTTTTCCATGCTTGTTTTACAGACGGTAGGCAATTAAGGTCACAGTTGTGAAAACTTAGGACACTAAAGAGGCCTTTCTACTGACTCTGAAAAACACCCAAAAGAAAGATGTCCAGGGTCCCTGCTCATCTGTGTGAACGTGCCTTAGGCATGCTGCAAGGAGGCATGAGGACTACAGATGTGGCCAGGGCAATAAATTGCAATGTCTGTACTGTGAGACGCCTAAGACAGCGCTACAGGGAGACAGGATGGATAGCTGATCGTCCTCGTAGTGGTAAACCATGTGTAACAACACCTGCACAGGATCGGTACATCCGAACATCACACCTGTGGGACAGGTACAGGATGGCAACAACGACTGCCTGAGTTACACCAGGATTGCACAATCCCTCCATCAGTGCTCAGATTGTCCGCAATCTGAGGGCTTGTAGGCCTGTTGTAAAGGCTTCTAAATTTTCTTCAATTGGCCATATAATCTAATTATCAATAGTAGAACTAGGCCTATGATATTTTATTAATGTAGACTCAGACAGAATATGTTGGATAGGAATTGCCTTTAGCAAGGCATTGAGGCTGGTTCTGGCCGATCCCCTCGAACTTGTCAGCAGCACTCCGAATTTCTCCATCAATTGGAGGAGTTTTAGGCTACTAGTGATTGGCACCAATATGTGAAGTCTGACTTTAGCCTATTACCAGTTGCATTTTTTCAATATGAAAATACTGAATCTGACTGACCTGCACATGTAGGAAAGTGTCCAGACGACTGTGTGCTTATTGACCAGTAGGCTAGGTGTGAATGTTCTGAAAGATGAATTCCCTAAATGGATGTTGGTCATCTGCTAAGAGAGAAAGCAAGGATGTTTGGAAAGGGATTCATTTTTTTCTTTCATTCAATTGAGTAGTTTTTATTCTGGTTGTGAGGACTAAACTGATATATCACACTTGTCTGCCGAATGTGTAGGTGTCCACATAATATTTAATTTGAGTAAGTGTGATCATAATAGTTATTTTAGCGATCCACAGTAGAATGAAAAGCCACCCCCCAATCCCACTGACATGAGCTGCTGAACAGCGCACTTGCACTAATTTATGGATGAGAAAGTGAACTTGCCTTCTCCAAAACGTTTTAAATGTAGGCCATTCATATGAAATATGTGCGCTGTACTTTGTTTTAAGCATAATTGTATTCTAATCAGTTCTTATTTTTTGGCTCTAACTGCGAACAGCACCTGTCAAACTCTGTAATGACTCTGAAAACACAGGATGTTGGATTTTTGCAAACAGTACGTTATTCTGGCAGGAATGATCTCCCGCCATGTAAAAATTGACATGGCACGGCCTCCATAGTGGCCGCAGCGGTCTAAGGCACTGCATCGCAGTGCTAGAGGCGTCCCCACAGACCCGGGTTCGATCCCAGACTGTCGCAGCCAGCCGCGACCGGGTGACCCATGAAACGGCGCACAATTGGCCCAGCATCGTCCGGGTTCGAGGAGGGTTTGGCCAGTCAAACTTATTTCATTATTTATTCCAACATTTATACTGGATATGTGTGCCAATAAAGTTCAACATTCACATTTTGCTACTATTTCTGTCAAGTCTACGCATACAATTTGATGCATACATTAGATAAATCCAACTTATGCAATGCAACACAATGCTGCAAGGCAAACGCAGCATTCCATTGGAAATGAATGTACTTCTGGTGTACCAAAACACAATGATGCTGTCTGTCACATTGAGGCATTACTTGACAAAAAGTAGCGCTGCGTGGGTGGACGGTCTAATGGGTTACGCACCCAATGCACATGGATGACAGGTAAATTTCTCAATTGTCCGATAAATGTAAATCTTCCCAGTTGCTTGTTTGGCGGCAAATTTTCCTGATGGGAAACCTTGACACAGACGCTCCTCGGTGTTAAAAGAACGTTTTTGCTCTAACCCCCATGTTGTCTGCCCTTCCCTCCAGTGTGCTGAGGTAGAACAGAAGAGGATGCAGAGCTGTATCCACTTTATGAGTCTGAAGAAACTCAACCGCCTGGCTCACATGAGACTGAAGAGGGGGAGAGACCAGACGCATGAGGTACACACACATATGTATATATATATATATATATATATATATATCTCTATCTCTCTTTCACACTCACAGTTCCCTCTACACACACACATGGCAAAAGCAGTTATTGACTCTCCTCACCGCTCTCCCTCCTCCAGGGCAAGCAGAGAGTAGATGTGTTGCACCTGCAGCTCCAGAACCTGCTCTATGAGGTCATGCACCTGCAGAAGGAGATTAGCAAGTGTCTGGAGTTCAAGTCAGTACCAGGGGGAGATGGGGTTCTAATTTGCATTTGTCCAGGAACGAGAAGCTTAAGAGTTTTGAGGCACAAGGTCTAACGTTAATAGTATATTTTCATTTTCAAGTTGATGTTGTCCTCTGCGCGTGTGTGTGTGTGTGTCCAGGTCAAAGCATGAGGAGATAGATCTTGTGAGTGTAGATGAGTTCTACCAGGAGGCCCCCCCTGAGGTATCCCGCACCCCCCTCACCAAGGACGACACCCACCAACTCACGCTGGCCAGGCTGGACTGGGAACTGGAGCAAAGGAAGAGGTGCCGCACACACTGAGAAACCTTTCTTGCTCTGTAGATTAGCTGAGCAGTACATGAGCTCCCACTGTTGTGTGTGTGTAGGCTGGCTGAGCAGTACATGAGCTCCCACTGTTGTGTGTGTGTAGGCTGGCTGAGCAGTACAAGGAGTCTCTCTCCAGTAAGGAGAAGATCCAGAAAGGCATTGAGGTGAAGAAGGAACACCTGAGTTCTCTACAGCCTGGACTCAACGCTATCATGCAGGTAACATACACTCTTTGTAACTCACACTCCTGTGACCTTCCAGGCCTGAAGCCTAATCCTGTCCCCTTCCCCAGGCATCCCTCCCAGTCCAGGAGTATCTCTCCATGCCATTTGAACAGACCCAGAGACAGACCGAGATCGCCCGCCACCTTCCCACCTCTCTCTATGTCCTACTGGTACAGGCCAGTGCTTACGGACAGGCCTGCGGTGAGCGTTTGTGTGTGTTCACTTACATATGTGAACGCGACTGTGTGCCAGACATTTTTTTAAATTGTCACATTATCCATTTTGATGAGGACATGCGGTTTTTATGCGTTTTGTGTTTGTGTGTGTTTCAGATAAGAGCCTGAGTGTGTCCATCAGTGGAGACGTGGACGAGGCCAAAGCTCTGTCTAAACCTCCAGAGGACTCCCAGGGTAAGACTGCAGCACACCTGCCTGGCTGCATGTTAATCACCCTATATTATGTGTGCGTGTGAGTGTTCGACAGGGCAGTGATTTAAATAGAGAAACGTGTATGTGTATTTTGACTGTGTGT
This sequence comes from Oncorhynchus mykiss, assembly GCF_013265735.2. Lineage (NCBI taxonomy): Eukaryota > Metazoa > Chordata > Actinopteri > Salmoniformes > Salmonidae > Oncorhynchus > Oncorhynchus mykiss. Next base: position 60,882,462 of record NC_048575.1, read on the forward strand.
ATCTAAGTGTGTGTCATTTGATTGTCTCTCCTCTAGATGATGATTCTGGGGATTCTGATGCAGAGGAGGAACAGGAGAAAACGGTGAGTGTGAGAGTATGCCACACCATGCTGCCACTAGAGGCCCCTGTAATACCACACACACACACACACACACACACACACACACGTGTCAGGGTCAACGAGTTCACCTCTCCTACACCCAACCCTCCTACGTACACACATTTTAAATTGCCTATTGTTATTATTTATTGATTGATTCATATTTCTGCTGAAAGCAACTGTCTGTGGTTGCCTGGACACATTACTGCTGCTCTGCCACACCTCAGCTGAAACTCCTTTTCACCCCTCTTCCCTCCCTCCCTTCCCGCCAGCTAGGCCTTCTCTTTCTCTGTGAAATATGTATGATCTGATTGTCTCTATTGAATACTCCTCCTATCATCTTAATAACAGATGATCACTTATAGATTGCTTCCCAAGTGGCACCCTATTCCCTATATCAAGGGTTCCCAAACTTTTTCACTCAGGCCCCCCTTCCAGCATTGATGAACATCCTGCGATGTCTATTTCTATGGAAACAAGCACTGTTCATGACACAAACTGTTTACAATTTTAAAAATAATAATAATAATCTTGCAATTCTAAACATTTTGCCATGTCTAATGTGTATTCTTGTGACATTTGAGTGACTCTAACATTACCACAAAAAACCTAGCTAAAAAACATTATCTGACATGGGCTAGTTGATCTGGACATTTCTGACTAGTTATAAATGGTTCTCTAAGGTATGCAACTGATGATGAACTACCCAATTTCAAAATTGCAACTTGTGCATTCTACTATTACAACTTTCATAAGGAAGTTGAAAGCCAGACTGAGTTCCCCCAAAAGTGTGTATATACGCACGTACGTACGTATGTATATATGTGTGCCTTCGGAAAGTATTCAGACCCCTTCACTTTTTCCACTTTTTGTTACGTTTATTCTAAAATAGATTAAACAAAAAATCCTCAGTAATCTACACACACTACCCAATAATGAAAGCGAAAAGTTTTTTTTAAAAATTGGTGCAAATTTATTAAACACTTTTTTTTTATACCTTATTTTCATAACTATTCAGACCCATGTGACTCGAATTTGAGCTCCGGTCCATCCTGTTTCTATTGATCATCCTTGAGATGTTTCTACAACTTGATTGGAGTCCACCTGTGGTAAATTCAATTGATTGGACATGATTTGGAAAGGCACACACCTGTCTATAAAAAGTCACACAGTAGACAGTGCATGTCAGAGCAAAAACCAAGCCATGAGGTTGATGGAATTGCCAGGAAAGCGCTGAGACAAGATTGTGTCGAGGCACATATCTGGAGAAGGGTACCAAAAAATGTTGCAGCATTGAATGGCCTCTTTCGTTCTTAAATGAAAAATGATGGAGACACCAAGACTCTTCCAAGAGCTGGCCGCCCGGCTACACTGAGCAATCGGGGGAGAAGGGCCTTGGTCAGGGAGGTGACCAAGAACCCGATGGTCACTGACAGAGCTGCAGAGTTCCTCTGTGGAGATTGGAGAACTTTCCAGAAGGACAACCCTCTCTGCAGCACTCCAACAATCAGGCCTTTATGGTAGAATGGCCAGATGGAAGCCACTCCTCATTAAAAGGCACATGACAGCCCACTTGGAGTTTGTCAAAATGCACCTAAAGACTCTCAGATCATGAGAAACAAGATTCTCTGGTCTGATGTAACCAAGATTCAACTCTTTGGCTTGAATGCCAAGCGTCACATCTGGAGGAAACCTGGCACGATCCCTATGGTGAAGCATGGTGGTGGCAGAATAATGCTGAGGTGATGTTTTCAGTGGAAAGTACTGGGAGGCCAGTCAGGAACGAGGGAAAGATGAACCGCGCATCGTACAGAGAGATCCTTGATGAAAACCTGCTCCAGAGAACCCAGGACCTCAGACTGGGGTGAAGGTTCACCTTCCAACAGGACAACAACCTTAAGCACACAGCCAAGACAACTCAGGAGTGGCTTCAGGACAAGTCGTCGAATGTCCTTGAGTGGCCCAGCCAGAACCCAGACTTAAACCTTAAATGGAACATCTCTGGAGGAAACCTGAAAATAGCTGTGCAGCAACTTTCCTCATCCAACCTGACACAGCTTGAGAGGATCTACTGAGAATGATGGGAGAAACTCCCCAAATACAGGTGTGCCAAGCTTGTAGAGTCATACCCAAGAAGACGCAAAGCTGTAATCACTGCCAAAGGTGCTTCAACAAAGTACTGAGTAAAGGGTCTGAATACTTATGTAAATTTAATATTTAAGTTTACATTTTTGTATAAATTAACACAATTATTTTGTACTGTTTTTGCTTTACATTATGGGATATTGTGTGTATTTTAGAATAAGGCTGCAACCTAACAATGTGGAAAAAGTAAAGGATCAGAATACATTCTAATGCGCTTTACCAGCGCTCTGGTCTAAAGTAGTGCACCATATAAGGTCAAATATATATCTATATATTTACACACTGAGTATAGAAAATAGGTTAATTCAGGTGAAAGCTATGATCCCTTGTTGATGTCACTTGTTAAATCCATTTCAATCAGTGTAGATGAAGGGTAGGAGACCGATTTTTAAAGAAGGGTTTTTAACCGTTGAGACAATTGAGACCTGGATTGTGTATGTGTGCCATTCAGAGGGTGAATGGGAAAGACAAAATATTTAAGTGCCTCTAAACGGGGTATGGTAGTAGGTGACAGGTGCACCGGTTTGTGTCAAGAAGTACAACGCTCCTGGGTTTTTCACGCTCAACAGTTTCCCGTGTGTATCAAGAATGGTCCACCACCCAAAGGACATCCAGCCAACTTGACACAACTGTGGGAAGCATTGAAGTCAACATGGGCCAGCATCCCTGTGGAAAGCTTTCCACACCTCGTAGAGTCTATGCTCCAACAAATTGAGGCTGTTCTGAGGGCAAAGAGGGAGGGGTGCAACTCCATTTTTGGAATGTTTGGTTAAGTTAGTGTAGACATCAGTACATCTGATTAATGAGCAGTAGAACATGACAGTGTGATTACATAGTAATGGTAATTCTCTGTGTGTGTGTAGAAGAGGAGGAGACCTACTACAGGTGGACAGCTGGATGATAAGAGACGTGAAATGCTGAAGAGACACCCTCTATCCCTCTGCCTAGACCTCAGATGCAAAGGTACACACACACACACTTTCTATTCCAGTAGTTTCTGTGTGTCAGCCTCTCACAGATAGTGCTGTTTTTTTTTTATCTCTGTGAAAGACTGCAGTACTCCGTCACTGCTCCTCAGTGACACACACACGGTTCCTGTGTGACAGGCAGCAGGACGCTGTCACTGCTTCTTAGTCTCTCTGGGACAGTAAAGGGGAGAAATGACATCATTCCGAGCTACAGTTGAAGTCGGAAGTTTACATACACCTTAGCCAAATGGATTTAAACTCAGTTTTTCGCAATTCCTAACATATTAATCCTAGTAAAAATTCCCTGTCTTAGGTCAGTTAGGATCACCACTTTATTTTAAAAATGTGAAATGTCAGAATAATAGTAGAGTGATTTATTTAAGCTTTTATTTATTTCATCACATTCCCAGTGGGTCAGAAGTTTACATACTAATTGAGTGTATTTGGTAGCATTGCCTTTTAAATTGTTCAACTTGAGTCAAAAGTTTCAGGTGTCCTTCCACAAGCTTCCCACAATAAGTTGGGTGAATTTTGGCCCATTCCTACTGACAGAGCTGGTGTAACTGAGTCAGGTTTGTAGGCCTCCTTGCTCGCACATGCTTTTTCAGTTCTGCCCACAAACTTTCTGTAGGATTGAGGTCAAGGCTTTGTGATGTCCATTCCAATACCTTGACTTAGTTGTCCTTAAGTCATTTTGCCACAACTTTGGAAGTATGTTTGTGGTTAATGTCCATTTGGACATTGCGACCAAGCTTTAACTGATGTCTTGAGATGTTGCTCCCCCTTTTTCCTCCAAACATAACGATGGTCATTATGGCCAAACAGTTCTATTTTTGTTTCATCAGACCAGAGGACATTTCTCCAAAAAGTACAGTCTTTGTCCCCATGTGCAGTTGCAAACTGTAGTCTGGCTTTTTTATGGTGGTTTTGGAGCAGTGGCTTCTTCCTTGCTGAGCAGCCTTTCAGGTTATGTCGATATAGGACTCGTTTTACTGTGGATATAGATACTTTTGTACCTGTTTCCTCCAGCATCTTCACACGGTCCTTTGCTGTTGTTCTGGGATTGATTTGCACTTTTCGCACCAAAGTACGTTCATCTCTAGGAGACAGAATGCGTCTCCTTCCTGAGCGGTATGACGGCTATGTGGTCCCATGGTGTTTATACTTGCATACTATTGTTTGTTTAGATGAACGTGGTACCTTCAGGCATTTGGAAATTACTCCCAAGGATGAACCAATTACTCCCAAGGATGAATCTACATTTTTTTTTCTGAGGTCTTGGCTGATTTAATTTAATTTTCCCATGATGTCAAGTAAAGAGGCACTGTTTGAAGGTAGGCCTTGAAATACATCCACAGATACACCTCCAATTGACGTAAATTAGACTATCAGAAGCTTCTTGTCATGCACAAAGTAGATGTCCTAACCGACTTGCCAAAACTATAGTTTGTTAACAATCAATTTGTGGAGTGGTTGAAAACCAAGTTTTAATGACTAAGTGTATGTATACTTCCAACTTCAACTGTATATGACTGTTAGAAATGGATATTAATGGTGGTGATAAGGATTTTGTGGTGCAGTGTATATGGTGATGGTTAAGTGCATAGATTGAACAAGAATTGTTAATTTAGTGTAATCAACAATAACATCACTACTAAGGTTACGCAATGTCGCCTCGTCTCTCCTGGCTCTGCAGTCAGACAGAACCCAATGCACCCTGAGAAACGGACACCCAGACACACACTCTCACAAATATACACAAACACATACGCAGCTTTTGCTGCTTCAAACCGCCAAAAGCTGCTTCATGGTTTAGAGCAGTGGTTCCCAACCTTTTTCAGTTACTGTACCACCAACTGAAGCCTATGGTCTCACGAGTCTTCTAAAATACCCCCTGTGGATAGGCCCAGTACCCCCCATGGGTCCTAGTACTCCTGGTTGGGAACCACTGGTTTAGAGGACAACAGAGAGCGTGAGAGGAGGCTGATGTAAATGTGCTTAAAATAAGGTGTGAGTGCTGCAGCGCTACAGTGCTGCCAGCTCCACACACACACACACACACACATACCGTCCTCTCCTCCCTGCCTGCAGTGCAACATTGCTACCAGCACCACACACACATACCGTCCTCTCCTCCCTGCCTGCAGCGCAACATCGCTGCCAGCTCCACACACACATACCATCCGCTCCTCCCTGCTTGCTTGCCAGTGGATAGAGTTACGCCTGCAATGCAGAACATCCCCCTCCCCTCTCACCTCATCCCTCCTCCTCTTTACCGTCTCTCCCTCCCTTCCTCCTCTTCTCCATTCCCCAGTTCCTCTCTTCCTCCCCTCCTTCCCCTGTCAGCAAGATAATGCCTCACTTCATCCTATATAGTACTTGTGAACTCTGTTTTTGGTTGCTATGAAGCCAGCGCTCTTCTATTTTCAAACCCTAGCGCCAGGATTGGTTATTTACCTGTCGTATATGAGCTCACTTGCGCTGAAGTGGGAGGGGTGGCAATATCTGAAGTGTGTCCTTGAAAACGTGCGCCGAATTATGCGCTGGTAGGGCTATTTAAGACCAACCGAAAGCTGGTCTTAGCGCTAACACTGTTGGTTATGGCATGGATTTTAACATGGGTTATGGCATGGATTTTAACATTGGAAGTGCAGCCTATCTAACCGTGAAGCACAGTGCCCATATGTAACAGTATAATCTTAGACCTTCCCCTCGCCCATACCCGGGCGCGAACCAGGGAGCCTCTGCACACATCAACAACAGTCACCCTCGAAGCATCGTTACCCATCGCTCCACAAAAGCCGCGGCCCTTGCAGAGCAAGGGGAACTACTACTTCAAGGTCTCAGGGCAAGTGACGTCACCGATTGAAACCATATTTAGCGCGCACCACCGCTAACTAAGCTAGCCGTTTCACATCCGTTACACTCACCCCCCTTTTGACCCCCTCCTTTTCCGCAGCAACCAGTGATCCGGGTCAACAGCATCAATGTAACAGTATAATTTTAAACCGTCCCCTCGCCCATACCTGGGCTCGAAACAGGGAGCCTCTGCACACATCAACAAGTCACCCTCGAAGCATCGTTACCCATTGCTCCACAAAAGCCGCGGCCCTTGCAGAGCAAGGGGAACTACTACTTCAAGGTCTCAGGGCAAGTGACGTCACCGATTGAAACACTATTTAGCGCGCACCACCGCTAACTAAGCTAGCGTTTCACATCCGTTACACATATACACATGGAACAAGAGATGTGCTTTTTGTGCCCATAAACCTCGTATTTAGAAACACAAACTCGTGTGACTCAATGAAAGCTGTTTTTTTTCCCTGTCCAATTCATTCGTCAAGTAGTCAAGACTGTTGATGAAGAGTTTGACTCATGAGTCCACTTTGAAATGAGTCTTAATCACCAAAGTTTGGCGGCAGCAAAACAGTGAGCGGGCATCCCCTTTTTATCTATGTAGGCGATTGTACATTATTTTAGCCAGCTCATGTTATTATTTTGGATGTGCTTAAAATACCCTCCATGTAGGCTATATGCCCATCATGGAACGAGAGATGAGATAATCCAGTGACATTTATATTCAGAAACTTGCAAGCCTACCCTTACGCTACTATAATGAAAGCTAGTTCAACAGCTATGCGTCTTCCTTATCCTGGCCATTCATTAGCCACGTAGCCTATCGCATCATACTAAGTGAACCCCTGTCCCTCTGTGTCTAGACGGCAGTGTGCTGCATCTGTTCTTCTACTACCTGATGAACCTGAACATCATGACTGTCAAGGCCAAAGTCTCCACCGCCACAGATCTCACTGGAGCCATCAGCGCCGGGTGCGTGTGTGTGCTTGCGTGTGTTTGGGGAGTGCGTGTCTGTCTGTCTGTCTTGTAATGATTCTATTTTCTGCCAGGGAGCTGTTAAACTCTGGCACGCTGCTCAACTGCCTGTATGCCAACGACCAGGGGTGCGAAACGCCCAACCCCTCTAACCGCTACCAGTTTGATAAAGTGGGGTAAGGATGCTGTCCTAAAGCCCAACACCTACAGTGCCTTGCGAAAGTATTCGGCCCCCTTGAACTTTGCGACCTTTTGCCACATTTCAGGCTTCAAACATAAAGATATAAAACTGTATTTTTTTGTGAAGAATCAACAACAAGTGGGACACAATCATGAAGTGGAACGACATTTATTGGATATTTCAAGCTTTTTTAACAAATCAAAAACTGAAAAATTGGACGTGCAAAATTATTCAGCCCCCTTAAGTTAATACTTTGTAGCGCCACCTTTTGCTGCGATTACAGCTGTAAGTCGCTTGGGGTATGTCTCTATCAGTTTTATACATCGAGAGACTGACATTTTTTCCCATTCCTCCTTGCAAAACAGCTCGAGCTCAGTGAGGTTGGATGGATGGAGAGCATTTGTGAACAGCAGTTTTCAGTTCTTTCCACAGATTCTCGATTGGATTCAGGTCTGGACTTTGACTTGGCCATTCTAACACCTGGATATGTCTATTTTTGAACCATTCCATTGTAGATTTTGCTTTATGTTTTGGATCATTGTCTTGTTGGAAGACAAATCTCCCTCCCAGTCTCAGGTCTTTTGCAGACTCCATCAGGTTTTCTTCCAGAATGGTCCTGTATTTGGCTCCATCCATCTTCCCATCAATTTTAACCATCTTCCCTGTCCCTGCTGAAGAAAAGCAGGCCCAAACCATGATGCTGCCACCACCATGTTTGACAGTGGGGATGGTGTGTTCAGCTGTGTTGCTTTTACGCCAAACATAACGTTTTGCATTGTTGCCAAAAAGTTCAATTTTGGTTTCATCTGACCAGAGCACCTTCTTCCACATGTTTGGTGTGTCTCCCAGGTGGCTTGTGGCAAACTTTAAACGACACTTTTTATGGATATCTTTAAGAAATGTCTTTCTTCTTGCCACTCTTCCATAAAGGCCAGATTTGTGCAATATACGACTGATTGTTGTCCTATGGACAGAGTCTCCCACCTCAGCTGTAGATCTCTGCAGTTCATCCAGAGTGATCATGGGCCTCTTGGCTGCATCTCTGATCAGTCTTCTCCTTGTATGAGCTGAAAGTTGAGGGACGGCCAGGTCTTGGTAGATTTGCAGTGGTCTGATACTCCTTCCATTTCAATATTATCGCTTGCACAGTGCTCCTTGGGATGTTTAAAGCTTGGGAAATCTTTTTGTATCCAAATCCGGCTTTAAACTTCTTCACAACAGTATCTCGGAACCTGCCTGGTGTGTTCCTTGTTCTTCATGATGCTCTCTGCGCTTTTAACGGACCTCTGAGACTATCACAGTGCAGGTGCATTTATACGGAGACTTGATTACACACAGGTGGATTGTATTTATCATCATTAGTCATTTAGGTCAACATTGGATCATTCAGAGATCCTCACTAAACTTCTGGAGAGAGTTTGCTGCACTGAAAGTAAAGGGGCTGAATAATTTTGCACGCCCAATTTTTCTGTTTTTGATTTGTTAAAAAAGTTTGAAATATCCAATAAATGTCGTTCCACTTCATGATTGTGTCCCACTTGTTGTAGATTCTTCACAAAAAAATACAGTTTTATATCTTTATGTTTGAAGCCTGAAATGTGGCAAAAGGTCGCAAAGTTCAAGGGGGCCGAATACTTTCGCAAGGCACTGTATATACACAGTGTGTACAGTTGCTTCAGTATCAGTACAGATATTGTTTAATTGTAGGATCAGTAGTAATTGATATATTTTGTGTTATTGTAGGATCAGTTCATTTGGAGATTACGTGGCAGAAATGGGTCATCCCTACCTGTGGGTGCAGAGTCTGGGAGGACTGAAGTTCCCCAGTGATGCCCCAGAGGTGTGTGAGTGGCCCTCCCATTGCATTTAATGAAGTGTCTGCTGCTATGGTGTGCTTCTTTCTCTCCGTGTGTGTGTGTTTTAAGCCTACCGTGTGTGTTTCAGGGTTTGCATGCAGGCAGTTCTCTGAGTGCCAGTCACATGGAAAGCACCATGAAGCTGCTGAGAGGACGAGTCCTGTCACGCATGGCCCTGCACAAACAGTTCTCCTCACTAGGTATACACACGCCTGGCCCTGCACAAACAGTTCTCCTCACTAGGTATACACATGCCTGGCCCTGCACAAACAGTCCTCTTCACATTTCTCATTACTGGGTACACGCACACAGACAATAAAATACATGTTTACGGTATTATATGCGTGTGTGTTTTTCAGAGCACAGTATTGTTCCAGTGTCCAGTGAGTGCAAGCACCTGTTCCCTGCTAAGGTTCTCTCTCGCCTGGCTCGCTGGACTACCATCACACACCAGGAGTACACGGTACGAACACACAAAACACTTCCTCACATTTTGTTTGCTGTCAACACAACCGAGGAGTACACAGGAAGTACACAACTTTGACTACAACTCAACCTCACACTCAATATAACAATTTCTGACTCTCATTGTAGCTGCTGTGTAGATGGTGTGGCTATAAAAGGCATTGTGGTTTAATTAAATAAACCATATAGTTTACTATTCTTTGTGTTCGCTCTCGCTCTATAGAATCTGGTGTTCACGCAGCATGTGTCAGAAGCAGGTCTGGCTCGGGAAACTGACCTCTTCTTCATGGCCGTGTTGGAGAGAGGAACAGGTAATTACCAGGGGTTAAAGTGATGATTCACTACGTAATATATTAAGACATTCCTGAAGAATTGGAGGCCTGTCTGTTTTGTTTGGACAAATTCTTTAGAAAAGTCAGGGAAATAAATGATATTTTTCCCTTCCAGCTCGTCTTCAGGCTGCGGTGGTGTTGAACCCCCGTTACCCAGTCATTTCTCCTCTCTTCGCTGTCTCAATCAGCTGGAAGGGGGAGCGCAGTGGACGTACTGACGACAACCTTCGAGTGAGTATACACACCCATCACACGCTGTGAATACGAGACGCTATCACAGGGGAGGGCAAATCTATATGCTGTTATGCCCTTTGGTGTTAGTGGTTAGACACTCACCGGCTGTGATTGACACGTCTAACCCCTCCCCCAGGCCATGGAGAGTGAGGTGAACGTTTTCAAATCAGAGCTCCAGGGGCCCCGCCCAGGCCACCAGCTGCTGACCAATCAGGTAGCTCGTCTGGGTGTCTGTCTGGATGTGTACCTGGAAACTGATGGACAGGACGACAGTGTGGAGGGACCACGGGAGTTCCCCAGAGAGAAGATGTGTCTACGCACTGTCAGGTACACGTACACACACAAAGTTGGCGTCGGTCGACATGGCCATTTTTGTTGTTGTTCTCACATTATTAGCCCAGAATGTTTTTTGCATTATTACATACAGCCAGAAATAACTTTTGGATATCAGAGCGGCAGTAACTCGCCAGCGTTTCAACCAGAATTGGATCCTTTGTTGGTACCCCCCAAAGCAATTTAACTTATCCAAGTGGCTGCTCCAAGACGCCGCCAGTGGAGAAGAGGTATTTGGAGTGGAGGCGGGCACACCATCCACCGCTTCTGAGTAATGTTCAGTCAGCTGGACAATAAAGTAGACAAGCTCAGGGTGAGGATCTCCTTCTAGAGAGACTTCAAGGACTGTAACATACTCTGTTTCACAGAATCATGGCTCTCTCTGGATATACTGTCCCCTTCCATATAGCCAGCTGGGTTCTCAGTACATCGCGCAGATAGGAATAAAGAACTCTCATGGAAGAAGAAAAGTGGGGGTGTATGCTTCATGATTACCTACTCATGGCGAGATTGTGGTAACATACAGGAACTCAAGTTCTTTTTTTCACCCGACGTAGAATACCTCACAATCAAATGTTGATCGCATTACCTCCTAAGATAATTGTCTTAGGAGGTAATCGTCACAGCCATGTCTATTCCCCCTCAAGCCGGTACCACGACGGCTCTCAAGGAACTACGCTGGACTTTGTGCAAACTGGAAACCGCATATCCTGAGACCACATTTATTGTAGCTGGGAACTTTAATAAAGCAAATCTGAGGAAAACGCTACCTAAGTTTTATCGACATATACTCGCGCTTCAAAAACTCTGAAACATTGTTTCTCTTCCTTCCAGGATGGCTACAAGGCCCTCCCCGCCCTTACTTCGGCATATCAGATCACGACTCCATTCTGCTCCCCCCTTCCTATAGGCAGAAACTCAAACAAGAAGTACCTGTTCCACGGTCTATTCAATGCTGGTCTGACCAATCGGAATCCATGCTTCAAGATTGTTTTGATCACCAGGACTGGGAAATGCTCTAGGTTGCCTCTGAGAATAACATTGACCTATACGCTGACACATGGTGACTAAGTTCATCATGAAGTATAAAGGGGATGTTGTACCAAATGTGACAATTAATAACTATTCAAACCAAAAACCGTGGATAGATGGCAGCAATTGCGCAAACCTGAAAGTGTGAACCACCGCATTTAACCACAGCAAGGTGACTGGGAATATGGCTAAATAGAAACAGTCCAGTTATGCCCTCCGCAACGCAGTCAAACAGGCAAAACGTCAGTACAGAGACAAAGTGGAGTCACAATTCAATGGCTCACACACGAGATGTATGTGGCAGGGGCTCCAGACAATCTGCGATTATAAAGATAAAACCAGCCACGTCGCGGACACTGACATCTTGCTCCCGAACAAGCTAAACAACACCTTTGCCCGCTTTGAGGATAACACAGTGCTGCCGACACGGGCCACTCTCGAGGACTGGGAGCTCTCGTTCTTCGTGGCCGATGTGAGTAAGCGTGTTAACCCTTGCTTGGCTACCGGCCCAGGCAGCATCCCTAGCCGTGTCCTCGGAGCATGTGCAGACCAGCTGGCTCGAGTGTTTACGGACATATTCAATCTCTCCCTATACCAGTCTGCTGTCCCCACTTGCTTCAAGATGTCCATCATTGTTCCTGTACTCAAGAAAGTAAAGTTAACTGAGCTAAATGACCATTGACCATGTCATCATGAAGTGCCTTGAGAGGTTAGATAAGGATCATATCACCTCCACCTTATCTGACACCCTAAACCCATATCAATTTGCATACCACCCCTACAGATCCACAGATGATGCAGTCTCTATTGCACTCCACACTGCCCTTTCCTACCTGGACAAAAGGAACACCTATGTGAGAATGCTATTCATAGACGACAGCTCAACACCATAGTGCCCTCAAAGCTCATCAATAAGCTAAGCACCCTGGGACTTAACACCTCCCTCTGCAACTGGATCCTGGACTTCCTGAGGGGCCACCCCCAGGTGGTAAGGGTAGGTAACAACACATCTGCAACGCTGATCCTCAACACAGGGGCCCTTCAGGGGTGCGTGATCAGCCCCCTTCTGTACTCCCTGTTCACTCATGACTGCACGGCTAGGCATGACTCCAACACATTATTATATTTGCCGATGACACAACAGTGGTAGGCCTGATCACCGACAACAACGAGACAGCCTACAGGGAAGAGGTCAACAACCTCTCCCTCAATGTGATCAAGACAAAGGAGATGATTGTGGACTACAGGAAAAAGAGGACAGAGCATGCCCCCATTCTCATCGACTGGGCTGCAGTGGAGCAGGTCGAGAGTTTCATGTTCCTTGGTGTCCACATCACTAACAAACTAACATGGTCCAAGCACACCATGACAGTTGTGAAGCGGGCACAACAAAACCTATTCCCCCTCAGGAGACTGAAAATATTTGGCATGGGTCCTCAGATCCTCAAAAGGTTCTACAACTGCACCATCGAGAGCACTGGTTGCATCACTGCCTGGTATGGCAACTGCTCGGCCTCTGAACGCAAGACACTACAGAGGGTAGTGCGAACGGCCCAGTACATCACTGGGTCCAAGCTTCCTGCCATCCAGGACCTCTATACCAGGCGGTGTCAGAGGAAGGCCCTAAAAATTGTCAATGACTCCAGCCACCCTAGTCATAAACTGTTCTCTCTGCTACCACATGGCAAGCAGTACCGGAGCCAAGTCTAGGTCCAAGAGGCTTCTAAACAGCTTCTACTCCCAAGCCATAAGACGCCTGAACATCTAGTCAAATGTCTACCCAGACTACTCGCATTGCCCCCTCCCCTCTCCACACCACTGCCGCTCTCTGTTGTCATCTATGCATAGTCACTTTAATTAATTAACTCTACCTACATGTACATACTACCTCAACTAACCGGTGCCCACGCACATTGACTCTGTACCGGCTCCCCCTGTATATATTGTATTTTTTACTGCTCCTCTTTAATTACTTGAGTTTGAGTTTTATTTTATTTTTACAGGGACAGTGCACATTAATCAACGTTTCAGTAAAAGTGCCGGTTTTAGCCAGCCGGCTAATTTTCAACCGCAGTCCCTGGGCAGGTTATTAAAAACAATTACAATATAGACAATCATTGAGCAGTGAGCACACGCAGCGCAACATAGGACAAGCAAGACATAGCATACAGACAGAGCAACATAGGACAAGCAAGACGTAACATACAGACAGAGCAACGTAGAACAAAAAGCAGCAAGACAAAATTGTTTCCACACCTCACAAGCTACAGACAACATGGAAAGTGGCAATACACAGCTAGGGATTATGATCACACATCTGATTGACCTTTAGCCATGTATTCATACATTTTGTGAAAGTGTGATAGGTGGTGCAGTTATGTGTGTCTGATGGCAGTGTATTCCAGACATGGGAAGCTCTCACAGAGAAAATTGATTTACTAAAGGTGCTTTTCCTTAAGGGAACTATACAGTCACCTCTCATGGCAGACCTTTTGGATCTGCTGCCATATATTTGGGTTTTCTGTTTAACAAAAATACTGAGTGGAAGGGGAGCCATTTAGGATCTTGAATACAAGACATGCATTGGTGTATTGCACAAGATTTTCCAAACTCAGGAGCTCATGCTTTCTGAGGATGTAACAGTGATGATGGCTATTGGGCTTCCTATCAAGCACTTTGAGAGCCTGTTTGTAGAGAGACTGAATAGGTTTTAATGTTGTACAGCAAGCTTGGGCCCAACTAGTCAAGCAGTATGTTAAGTGGGGGAGTATCATAGATTTGAAGTACAGTTTTGCTACCTCTGTAGTCAAACAATTTTGTATAAATCGGAAATTAGCTAGGTTGAATTTGGTTATCTGAATGACCTTTTTCACATGCTTTTTAAAAGAGAGGTTGGAATCGAGTATGATGCCAAGGTACTTAAAATCAGATACCACCTGGAGCTTCTCCCCTGACATATAGACATCTGGTTCAGTAGCATCTGTTGCCCTCTTTGTGAAGAACATGCAAACAGTTTTTTTCACATTAAGATGCAAGCACGAGTAAGTGAGCCACTTTGTAACCTGGACCATTACAGTAGTGTTAAGAGTGGGCGACAGCTCATTGCTCACTCTGACACACTGAGTTCTGCCTTCAAGGTATGATTTCATCCATCTCAAGGCATCGGGGGAAAAGTTCATCTTGGACAATTTTGTAAATAGAATCTCATGGTTAACAGTAAGCCTTCCTTAGGTCCAGAAACACAGTCCCAACAACGTCCCTTTTGTCCATCTTGGACTTCACATTTTCCAGAAGAAAGCAGTTGGCCGTTTCTGTGGAGTGTTTCGTTCTGAAGCCAAACTGCATGGAGTGTAATGTGAAGGGGCTGTTGAGGTGGGCAATTAGTTGTTCTGCTACACACTTTTCAACAACCTTTGACACCACAGGTAGTATACTAATGGGCCTGTAGTTACTCACGTCAGCAGGGTCGCCCGATTTAAAGATGGCCGTCATTATGGCCTACCTCCAATTCCTTGGAAACACCACGAGACCAATAGATGTGTTGGTGACCTTAGTAATGGGGCCAATTACTTGTTAATTTTATCTTCTATCTGTATTTTTTGAAACTGTACTCTCGGTTAGGGTCTCGTAAGTAAGCATTTCACTGTAAGGTCTACACCTGTTGTATTCTGCGCATGTGACTAATACAATTTTATTTGATCAATTGACACACAATACCCCATAATGACAAAGCGAAAAAAAATGTTTTGTATTTTTTTATTTTTCACATGTATTAAAAATAAAAAACAGATTACATATGTAAATAAGGTTTCAGACCCTATGCTATATGACTCGAATTTAAGCTTGGGTGCATCCTGTTTCCGTTGATCATCCTTGATGTTTCTACAACTTGATTGGAGTCCACCTGTTAAATTAATTGGATATGATTTGGAAAGGCACACAACTGTCTATATAAGGTCCCACAGTTGACAGTGTATGTCAGAGCAAAAACCAAGCCATGAGGTCAAAGGAATTGTCCGTAGAGCTCCGAGACAGGATTGTGTCGGCAAAGATCTGGGGAAGGGTACAAAAAGTGTCTGCAGCATTGAAGGTCCCCAAGAACACAGTGGCCTCCATCATTCTTAAAATGGAAGAAGTTTGGAACCACCAAGACTCTTCCTAGAGCTGGCCGCCCGGCATAACTGGGCAAACGGGGAAAAGGGCCTTGGTCAGGGAGGTGACCAAGAACCTGATGGTCACTCTGACAGTGCTCCGGAGTTCCTTCCTTAATGGAAATTGGAGAACCTTCCAGAAGGACAAGCATCTCTGCAGCACTCCACCAATCAGGCCTTTATGGTAGAGTGGCCAGATGGAAGCAACTCCTCAGTAAAAGGAACATGACAGCCCGCTTGGAGTTTGCCAAAAGGCACCTAAAGGACAAAATTGTCTGGTGAAACCAAGATTGAACTCTTTGGCTTGAATGCCATGCGTCACGTCGGGAGTAAACCTGGCACCATCCCTATGGTGAAGCGTGGTGGCAGCATCATGCTGTGGGGATGTTTTTCAGCGGCAGGGACTGGGACACTACTCGGGATCAAAGGAAAGATGAACAGAGCAAAGTACAGAGGGATCCTTGATGAAAACCTGCTCTAGAGCGCTCAGGACAGACTGGGGCAAATGTTCACCTTCCAACAGGACAACGACCCTAAGCACACAGCCAGGACAACGCAGGAGTGGCTTCGGGACAAGTCTCTGAATGTCCTTAAGTGGCCCAGCCAGAGCCCGGACTTGAAACCAGTCGAACATATCAGGAGAAACTAGAAAATAGCAGTGCAGCGACATTCCCCATCCAACCGGACAGAGGATCTGCAGAGATCAATGAGAAACTCCCCAAATACAGGTGTGCCAAGCTTGTAGCGTCATACCCAAGAAGACTCGGGCTGTAATGCTGCCAAAGGTGCTTCAACAAATTATTGAGTAAAGTGTCTGAATACTTGTGTAAATGTGACATTTCAGTAGTTTTTTTATAAATTAGCAAAACATTTCTAACCTGTTTTTGCTTTGTTATTATGAGGTATTGTGTGTAGATTGAGGGGAAATAACAATTTAATCAATTTTAAGGCTGTAACGTAACAATGAGGAAAAAGTGTAGGGGTCTGAATACGTACCTAAATGCACTATGTGTATATATATACACACACACACACAGTACCAGTCTAAAGTTTGGACGCACCAACTCATTCAAGGGTTTTTTCTACATTGTAGAATAATAGTGAAGACATCAAAACTATGAAATAACACAAATGGAATCATGAAGTAACTAAAAAAAGTGTTAAACAAATCAACATATAATATATATTTGAGATTCTTCAAAGTAGCCATCCTTTGCCTTGATGACTTTTATTTAATTTATAAAAACATTTAATCTCAGCCCCCGTCCACGAAGGAGGCCTTTTGGTAGGACGTTATTGTCAATTGACTTGCCTAGTTAAATAAAATGACAGCTTTGCACACTCTTGGCATTCTCTCAACCAGCTTCATGAGTTAGTCACCTGGAATGCATTTCTATTAACATGTGTGCTTTTTTAAAATTTAATTTGTGAAATTTCTTTCCTTAATGCTTTTCAGACAATCAGTTGTGTTGTGACAAGGTAGGGATGGTTTTACGGAAGACAGCCCTATTTGGTAAAACATCAAGTCCATATTATGGCAAGAACAGAGAAACGATAGTCCATCATTACTTTAAGACATGGTCAGTCAAATCGGAAAATTTCAAGGACTTTGAAAGTTTCTTCAAGCGCAGTCGCAAAAACCAAGCGCTATGATGAAACTGGCTCTCATGAGAAAAGGAAGGAAAGGAAGACCCAGAGTTACCTCTGCTGCAGAGGATGATACGTTCATTCGAGTTAATTCCACCTCAGATTGCAGCCCAAATAAATGCTTCACAGAGTTCAAGTAACAGACATATCTCAACATCAACTGTTCAGAGGAGACCTTCATGGTCATATTGTTGCATAGAAACCACTACTAAAAGACACCAATAATGGGGAGATAGAATTTGATACAATTTGATATATGCCGATTTTGCAGGTTTCTCTACTTACAAAGCATGTAGAGGTCTGTCATTTTTATCATAGGTACATTTCAACTGTGAGAGAAGGAATCTAAAACAAAAATCCAGAAAATCACATTGCATGATTTTTAAGTAATTAATTTGCATTTTATTGCATGACATAAGTATTTGACACATCAGAAAAGCAGAACCTAATACTTACAGAAACCTTTGTTTGCAATTACAGAGATCATACATTTCCTGTAGTTCTTGACCAGGTTTGCACACACTGCAGCAGGGATTTCTCCTCCCTACAGAGGAGTGGGAGGACTGGCTAGGCCATTCCAGGACCTTGCGGTGCTTCTTACGGAGCCACTCCTTAGTTGTCCTGGCTGTGTGTTTCGGGTCGTTGTCATGCTGGAAGACCCAGCCTCGACCCATCTTCAATGCTCTTACTGAGGGAAGGAGGTTGTTGGCCAAGATCTCGCGATACATGGCCCCATCCATCCTCCCCTCAATACGGTGCAGTCGTCCTGTCCCCTTTGCAGAAAAGCATCCCCAAAGAATGTTTCCACCTCCATGCTTCACGGTTGGGATGGTGTTCTTGGGGTTGTACTCATCCTTCTTCTTACTCCAAACCTGGCGGGGGGAGTTTAGACCAAAAAAGCTATTTTTGTCTCATCAGACAACATGACCTTCTCCCGTTCCTCCTGGATCATCCAGATGGTCATTGGGAAACTTCAGACGGGCCTGGACATGCGCTGGCTTGAGCAGGGGGACCTTGCGTGCTTTGCAGGATTTTAATCCTTGACGGTGTAGTGTGTTACTAATGGTTTCCTTTGAGACTGTGGTCCCAGCTCTCTTCAGGTCATTGACCAGGTCCTGCTGTGTAGTTCTGGGCTGATTCCTCACCTTCCTCATGATCATTGATGCCCCACGAGGTGAGATCTTGCATGGAGCCCCAGACCGAGGGTGATTGACTGTCATCTTGAACTTCTTCCATTTTCTAATAATTGGGCCAACAGTTGTTGCCTTCTCACCAAGCTGCTTGCCTATTGTCCTGTAGCCCATCCCCAGCCTTGTGCAGGTCTACAATTTTATCCCTGATGTCCTTACACAGCTCCCTGGTCTTGGTCATTGTGGAGAGTGTGGACAGGTGTCTTTTATACAGGTAATGAGTGGAGAACAGGAGGGCTTCTTAAAGAAAAACGAACAGGTCTGTGAGAACCGGAATTCTTACTGGTTGGTAGGTGATCAAATACTTATGTCATGCAATAAAATGCAAATTAATTACTTAATGTTCCGGTTTTCTTTCTGTGAAGGAGAGGAGGACCAAAATGCAGAGTGGTTATTTGTATACATCTT
The DNA here is from genome assembly GCF_013265735.2 of Oncorhynchus mykiss. NCBI lineage: Eukaryota > Metazoa > Chordata > Actinopteri > Salmoniformes > Salmonidae > Oncorhynchus > Oncorhynchus mykiss. Next base: position 60,901,336 of record NC_048575.1, read on the forward strand.
TAATAAAGATGAAAACACGAACAATACAAAACAACAAACGTAACGTGAAAACCTAAACAGCCTATCTGGTGCAAACAAACACAGAGACAGGAACAATCACCCACGAAACACTCAAAGAATATGGCTGCCTAAATATGGTTCCCAATCAGAGACAACGATAAACACCTGCCTCTGATTGAGAACCACTTCAGGCAACCATAGACTTTCCTAGATAACCCCACTATACCACAATCCCAATACCTACAAAAAAAAAACAAGAAAAAACACACCACATAATTAACCCATGTCACACCCTGGCCTGATCAAAATAATAAAGAAAACACAAAATACTAAGACCAGGGTGTGACACTTAAAAATCATACAATGTGATTTTCTGGATTTTTGTTTTAGATTCCGTCTCTCACAGTTGAAGTGTACCTATAATAAAAATTACAGACCTCTCTCTATATGCTTTGTAAGTAGGAAAACCTGCAAAATCGGCAGTGTATCAAATACTCTGCTCACTGGATATATTTTTTTCCCACCTGGAATTATAGCAGCTAACGACCCCTGAACGCACAGTTGCTAATCTGCGGCCTGCTAGCTATCTAAAGCACATTGGACTGCTGGCTTAAGAGGCCCTTCGGACATATTTCTTCGGCCACTATACATATTTTGCCAATTGGCCTGGTTTACCACACGGAGCCCTGCTGATCCGTCCGCTGATGTAACTGCACGGAGGCCACAACAGACTTTCCTCCGTCGCGTCATCCCTCTAAGACCTTTCTGTTAGCCTGCTAGCCCCGTGCTGCTAGCTGCCTGAAGCCACGCACTGGACTTGTATGATCATCCGGCTACGCATGCCTTTCCCTAACGTCACCATGCCGTGTCGATTGCTGTTCTGGTTTGTAACTATTGTTTTATTTCACTGTAGAGCCTCTAGCACTGCTCAACATGCCTCGGCTAACAATTTAGTTCCACCCCTCCACACACGCAGTGACATCACCTGGTTTAAATGCTATTTCTAGAGACTATCTCTTTCATTATCACTATATGCACAGGTTTACCCCCACTATTCACATCCTACTATACCTTTGTCTGTACATTATGCCTTGAATATATTCTACCGTGCCCAGAAATCTGCCCCTTTTACTCTCTGTTCTGAACGTACTAGGCGTCCAGTTCTGTTAGCCTTTGCCGTACCCTTATCCTACTCCTCTGTTCCTCTGGTGATGTAGAGGTTAATCCAGGCCCTGCAGTGTCTACCTCCACTCCCATCCCCCAGTCTCTCTTATTTGTTGATTTCTGCAACCGTAAAAGCCTTGGTTTCATATATGTTAACATTAGAAGCCTCCTCCCCAAGTTTGTTTTATTCACTGCCCTAGCACACTCCACCAATCCGGATGTCCTAGCCGTGTCTGAATCCTGGCTTAGGGAGACCACCAAAAACCTTGAAATTTCCATTCCTAACTATAACATTTTCCGGCAAGATAGAACTGCCAAAGGGGGCGGTGTTGCAATTTACTGCAAAGATAACCTGCAGAGTGCTGTCTTACTATCCAGGTCTGTACCCAAACAATTTGAGCTTCTACTTCTAAAAATGTACCTTTCTAGAAACAAGTCTCTCACCGTTGCTGCATGCTATAGACCACCCTCTGCCTCCAGCTGTGCCCTCGACACCATATGTGATTTGATTGCCCCCCATCTATCTTCTGAGCTCGTGCTGCTAGGTGACCTAAACTGGGACATGCTTAACACCCCGGCCATCCTACAATCTAAGCTTGATGCCCTCAATCTCACACAATTTATCAATGAACCTACCAGATATAACCCCAAATCCGTAAACACGGGCACCCTCAGAGATATCATCCTAACTAACTCACCCTCCAAATACACCTCTGCTGTTTTCAACCAAGATCTCAGTGATCACTGCCTCATTGCCTGAATCCGTAATGGGTCTGCGAGCAAACGACCACCCCTCACCACTGTCAAATGCTCCCTAAAACACTTCTGCGAGCAGGCCTTTCTAATCGACCTGGCCGGGGTATCCTGGAACGACATAGACCTCATCCCGACAGTAGAGGATGCCTGGTTATTCTTTAAAAGTAAAAAAAAAAAATGTAGAACCAGGAATAGATATAGCCCTTGGTTCACTCCAGACCTGTCTGCCCTTGACCAGCACAAAAAAATCCTGTGGCGTTCTGCATTAGCATCGAATAGCCCCCGTGATGTGCAACTTTTCAGGGAAGTTAGGATACACAGGCAGTTAGGAAAGCTAAAGCTAGCTATGCATCCTGCAGTACAAACTAAAAAAATAATGTCAATAAGCATTTCTCTACGGCTGGCCATGCTTTCCACCTGGCTACCCCTACCCCGGTCAACTGCCCGGCACCCTCCACAGCAACCCACCCAAGCCCCCACCATTTCTCCTTCACCCATATCTAGATAGCTGATGTTCTGAAAGACCTGCAAAATCTGGACCCCTACAAATCAGCCGGGCTAGACAATCTGGACCCTCTCTTTCTTAAATTATCTGCCGAAATTGTTGCAACCCCTATTACTAGCCTGTTCAACCTCTCTTTAATATCGTCTGAGATTCACAAAGATTGGAAAGCTGCCGTGGTCATCCCCCTCTTCAAAGGGGGTGACACTCTAGACCCAAACTGCTACAGACCTATATATATATCCTACCCTGCATCTCTAAGGTCTTCGAAAGCCAAGTTAACAAACAGATTACTGACCATTTTGAATCACATCGTACCTTCTCCGCTATGCAATCTGGTTTCCGAGCTGGTCATGGGTGCACCTCAGCCACGCTCAAGGTCCTTAACGATATCATAACCGCCATCGATAAGAGACATTACTGTGCAGCTGTATTCATCGACCTTGCCAAGGCTTTCGACTCTTGTCAATCACCACATTCTTATTGGCAGACTCAACAGCCTTGGTTTCTTAAATGATTGCCTCGCCTGGTTCACCAACTACTTTTCTGATAGAGCTCAGTGTGTCAAATCGGAGGGCCTGTTGTCCGGACCTCTGGCAGTCTCTATGGGGGTGCCACAGGGTTCAATTCTCGGGCCGACTCTCTTCTCTGTATACATCAATGATGTCGCTCTTGCTGCTGGTCATTCTCTAATCCACCTCTACGCAGACGACACCATTCTGTATACTTCTGGCCCTTCTTTGGACACTGTGTGTTAACTAACCTCCAGACGAGCTTCAATGCCATACAACTCTCCTTCCGTGGCCTCCAACTGCTCTTAAACGCAAATAAAACTAAATGCATGCTATTCAACCAATCATTGCCCACACCTGCCCGCCCATCCAGCATCACTACTCTGGACGGCTCTGACTTAGAATACGTGGATAACTACAAATACCTAGGTGTCTGGCTAGACTAAACTCTCCTTCCAGACTCAAATTAAGCATCTCCAATCAAAAATGAAATCTAGAATTAGCTTCCTATTTCGCAACAAAGCTTCCTTCACTCATGCTGCCAAACATATCCTCGTAAAACTGACCATCCTACTGATCCTTGACTTCGGCGACGTCATCTATAGAATAGCCTCCAACACTCTACTCAGCAAACTGGACGTAGTCCACATTGCCATCCGTTTTGTCACCAAAGCCCCATATACTACCTACCACTGCGACCTGTATGCTCTCGTTGGCTGGCCCTCGCTTCATACTCGTTGTCAAACCCACTGGCTACACCCACTGACTGGAACGAACTGCAAAAATCACTGAAGCTGGAGATTCCCATCTCCCTCACTAGCTTTAAGAACCAGCTGTCAGAGCAGCTCACAGATCACTGCACCTGTTCATTGCCCATCTGTATACAGCCCATCTATCTACCTCATTCCCATACTGTATTTATTTATTTTGCTCCCTTTGCACCACAGTATCTCTACTTGCACATCCATCTTTTTCACATCTACCATTCCAGTGTTTAATTGCCATATTGTAATTACTTTGCCACCATGACCTATTTATTGCCTTAACTCCCTTATTTGACCTTATTTGCACTCACTGTATATAGACTTTGTTTTCTTTTTTTTCTACTGTATTATTGACTATGTTTTGTTCATTCCATGTGTAACTCTGTGTTGTTGTATGTGTCGAACTGCAATGCTTTATCTTGTCCAGGTCGCAGTTGCAAATGAGAACTTGTTATCAACTAGTTTACCTGGTTACATAAAGGTAAAATTAAAAAAAATATGCTTGGGCCAAGGAACACACGCAATGGACATTTAGACCGGTGGAAATCTGTCCTTTTGGTCTGAGTCCAAGTTTGAGATGTTTGGTTCCAACTGCTGTGTCTTTGTGAGATGCAGAGTGGGTGAACGGGTGCTCTCCGCATGTGTGATAGTTTCACCAGCAAAGCACCGTCTGTGATTTATTTAGAATTCAATGCACACTTAACCAGCATGGCTACCACAGCATTCTGCAGCGATACACCATTCCATGGTTTGTGCTTAGTGGGACTATTATTTGTTTTTCAACTGCACAATGACCCAACACACCTCCAGGCTGTGTAAGGGCTACTTGACCAAGAATGAGAGTGATGGGATTGCTGCATCAGATGACCTGGCCTCCACAATCACCCGACCTCAACCAAATTGAGATGTTTTGGGATGAGTTTTGATGTCTTCGCTATTATTCTACAATGTAGAAAAAAAATAAAGAAAAACCCTTGAATGAGTATGTGTCCAAACTTTTGACTGGTAGTGTGTGTGTGCGTGCGTGTATTCGATATTACTGCACTGTTGGAGCTAGGAACACAAGCATTTCGCTACACCCACAATAATATCTGCTAAATATGTGTATGCGACCAATAAAATTTGATTTGACTCTCTCTCTCTCAAAATATCTCTCTCTCCAAAATATCTCTCTCAAAATATCTCTGACAATGTGTTTCTCTCTGGTTGTGTTTCAGGGGTCCGAACCGTCTGAAGCCATTCAAGTACAACCACCCCCAGGGCTTCTTTAGTCACCGCTGACCTCTCCTTTACCCCTTTCCCTTCACCCCTGACCCCCTCACACCAGATCTCTTACCCTACCTCGAGGCTTCTTCAGTCACCAGGGACTCCTGAATTTACCCTCTGTCATGCCCCCTGCCCTCATATCCCCATATCTTGTTTAACACACTGTTTGACACATTCTGTGTGTCGGTTGGTTAATAAAAAGCTAGTGATCTTGTTTGGATCTGCAAGTTCTTTGTCTTTTTTAATGTTATTCTTCACTGCTGACTGATTTATGCTCACTTTTATTCTACTATGAATGATCTCTCTTTTAGCTAGTACATATTTATTTCCTCATCTCTCCCTGCCATCCCTTTTTCTTTCTCCTCTCTCTCTCTCTCTCTCTCTGCATCAGATCACATTGTTATGTCCTTTATTATCATGGCTCAGCACTTCTCAAAGATGACTTATTCCTATGGGTCCTGGAAAAACAGTGTATACACTATCACACACACTTAGAAATGTGTTCCCTATTCTGTATTTATAGTGTAATAAGAGCTGATTAATTGTTTCCTGTGTATTTACAGTAAGAGATGATTAAATGTGTTCCCTATCCTGTACTTGCAGTGTGGCAAGAGCTGTTGAATAATACAGGACTACTTGATTATTGCTCTGGATGTAATCTGACATTAGTTCAGCATCACAGAGCCCCAGTACTGCTCTCTCGTCCAGGACAAGCTTGCCACTGTTAGGATGTAGCCGAGGTGTTTTGTGGGTTCCATACCATGGTGATCATTAGGGGAAGTGATGTTCTGAGGATGTTTTTGCTGCAGGTTGTGTCTCCTGTTGATACCCAGTCATCCATCAGACATAAAGAGATCACATTACAACACCAAGGAGAATGATCATCAGGAAATAATTAAAGGAGAAACTTAACGTGCGTGATGATATCCTGTCAGAATTCAGGGAGATTCACCACATGGCCAAAAGTATCTGGACACCTGTTTGTCAGAGGCATTAAAATGGAGTTGGTCCGTCCCCCCCTCCCCCTTTCTGCTATAACAGCCTCCACTCTTCTGGGAAGGCTTTCCACTAAATGTTGGAACATTACTGTGGGGACTTGCTTTCATTCAGCCACGAGCGTTAGTGAGGTCGGGCACTGATGTTGGGCGATTAGGTCTGGCTCGCAGTCGGCGTTCCAATTCATCCCAAAGGTGTTCGATGGGGTTGAGATCAGAGCTCTTTGCAGGCCTGTCAAGTTATTCCACACCGATCTCTACTAACCATTTCTGTATTGGCCTTGCTTTGTGCACGGGGGTATTGTGTTGAAAAAGGAAAGGGCCTTCCCCAAACTGTTGCTACGAAGTTGGAAGCACAAAATCGTCTAGAATGTCAATGTATGCTGTAGCGTTAAGATTTCCCTTCACTGAAACTTAGGGGCCTAGCCTGAACCATGAAAAACATCCCCAGACCATTATTTATTCTCCACCAAACTTTACAATTGGCACTATGCATTGGGGCAGGTAGCGTTCTCCTGGCATCCTCCAAACCCAGATTTGTCCGTTGGACTGCCAGATGGTGAAGCATGATTCATCACTCCAGAGAATGCGCTTCCTCTGCTCCAGTGTTCAATGGCGGTGAGCTTTACACCACTCCAGCCAACTCTCTGCATTGCGTGTGGTGATCTTAGGCTTGTGTATGGCTGCTCGGCCATGGAAACCCAACGAACAGTTATTGTGCTGATGTTGCTTCCAGAGGCAGTTTGGAACTTGGTAGTGAGTGTTGCAACAAAGGACAGACAATTTTACGCGTTTCAGCACTGAGCTGTCCTGTTCTGTGAGCTTGTGTGGCCTACCACTTCACGGCTGAGCCGTTGTTGCTTCTAGACGTTTCCACTTCACAATAACAGCACTTGACCGGGGCAGAAATTTGACAAACTAACTTGTTGGAAAGGTGGCATCTTATGACGGTGCCACGTTGAAAGTCACTGAGCTCTTCAATAAGGCCATTCTACTGTCAATGTTTGTCTATGGAGATTGCATGGTTGTGTTCTCAATTTTATACACCTGTCAGCAACTACACAGCATATCACAACCACTGTCCCCCAGTGCAGTTGACTAGTGTTGTTTCCATGATGATTATGGACCACTGTGTTACATCAAGGAAATGACAGAGAAACTGATATCAAAGTCAACAATAGACCTTTTTCTGTTCAGAAATAAAGGGGGTGTTTTTTTAAGCACTTCTCATACTGCACTCTATCTTTTGCAGCAATTGCATAGATATTCAGATTAGCGTGTGTAGATTCTTCCCTGGCTGGGTAGGTTACTGCAGTATCTCTACTTTATGGTTACTGTTGTAGCAGGCTGGCATTGTAGAGCAGGTACAGTGTGTGTGTGAGAGAGAGAGAGGTAAAAGAAGGGAGAGGTGAGATAAGGAGAGACCTAACCAAAGGAGAAGAGAGAGATGTGAAGGGGCAGATGTATTCTATAGGTCTAGGATGTTGTGTGGAAGAGGGGAACAGTTCTGTTCAGGTAGCTCTATTCTCCAGACCACCTCCGGATGTATGTTTGAGCCCAAGTTAGACGATGTCAGAGCAGGGAGTGGAGGGGAGGAGAGAGCGATGTTGGGAGGGTGCTGCAACACCAGTCACTGCACCCCTCAGCCGCAATGCAGCACAACACACACACACACAGTGTTTTAGGAGACCCACACCCCTCTCACACCTCAACTTCCTCCCTCTCACACACACCTCATCTTCCTCACCTCCACTGTGCTTCTCTTCATACCACCTTAGCACTCAGACAGTGTACTGTTCAGAACTGTTCCTTTCTTCGTAGTGTGTATGCTGAAATGTACATGAGAAGAACATGACAGAAGCTACAGCATTTACGTCATTTAGTTCAGTATCTTAGTATTGTACCAGGAAAGGATCTATTTTAGCGAGCTAATTTGTCTCTCTCTAAGTGAGCACATCAGATCAAGACCATCACAGCAGCCCTCCGTATCATTCACACCAGAGTAATACAGTATCTCTTTGCATTTGTATTAGAGTAATATAATAATGACAACACACATAAATATTTTGGTTTTAACCTTTATTAGTTCATCAGTTTGTATTGCATACTCTCAGCAGTTTATACATAGCACAGTCATCCCTGACTTCAGAGTTCTCCTCACTGGCCTAGGTATCATTACTGACCACAGCACAGTGAGTCAGCACAACCATCAGACAGGGAGCTGTTTAAGATGCACAATGAGCAGGTTTGTAGTCTTTCTCTGCTTTTTATAGTTGTTAATATAATATACACATTTATATCTTCATAAATATACACATACAGTACAATATATTGATCTGTCACAATCTTTTATAGACATTTGTTGACATTGCTACCCTTGAAGGCTTTAGAAGGTGCATGGCCCTGTACTGTGCTCCCAGCCAAGGCAATGCTGCTGTTTTAATGCACTTGTTATTATTGACGGGCAGTCATATAGACACAATTCAGATAGAGTTTAGAGCATTCTGCATTCACTACAGTCATAGATTAGAAGAAGCATCATATCAGGGTTGAGTACCCGGGGGATAGTAACTAGAGAAAAGCTATTGCTTTGTTTGTTTACTGTTTGTCTCCTGCTCTGCTCTGCTATGCTTTGGCTTCCCTTTACAAAGGCTGCTCAGGGCTTCAGTAGCTTCCCTTCCCCCATCCCCTCCCGATAGTTCTTTGGCATCTCTCTCTCTTCTCCTGGCTCATATGCAGTGTGTTAGTGACTCACTTCTTGGCTTTCTCGTCTTTGACCTCAGTGCTAGAAGATTTCTCGTCTTTGACTTCAGTGCTAGAAGATTTCTCGTCTTTGACCTCAGTGCTAGAAGATTTCTCGTCTTTGACCTCAGTGCTAGAAGATTTCTCGTCTTTAACTTCAGTGCTAGAAGATTTCTCGTCTTTGACTTCAGTGCTAGAAGATTTCTCGTCTTTGACTTCAGTGCTAGAAGATTTCTCGTCTTTGACTTCAGGGCCAGAAGATTTCTTGGCCTTCTCTGCCTTCCCTACCTCCTTCGTATCCTTTGCCTCTTTACTGTCGGATGCTTTAGAGGCCTCCTTCTTGTCCTCCTTCTTATCCTCCTTCTTCACCTCCTCTTTGGGCTCTGCTTTCTTCTCCTTTGTGCTCTCTGTTTTCTGTGGTGATTCTTTGGGGGCAGGCTTCACCTCTACCTGGGGTGTGTCATCTGTTTTGGCTTGTTTCTCCTCTTCTCTCTTAGCAGGGCTGTGGCTCTCCTTGGCGGGGGCGGGCTTTTCCTCTGCAGGCTTTGCCGGGGTGGCAGCAGGGGGGGCAGGTGTTGGGGTCTCAGTCTTCTTGGGATTCTCATCTGGCTTGCTCTCCTTGGGATCTGGTTTGTCTGTCTTCTCCTCAACCTTCTCCTCTTTAGGCTGGCTCTCACATTTCTCCTTCTCCTTGGGTTCTGGCTCTTGTTTCTTTTCCTCCTTTACAGGCTGGGGTTGTTCCTTCTCTTTCTTCTCCTGCTTGGCCAGTTTGTCTTCTGCAGGGGGCTTGGCCTTCTCCTGGATGGGGGACTTGGGTTCAGGAGACTTTGGGAGAGGGGATTTGGGAGGGGGAGACTTAGACTCTGGGGATTTGGGGAGGGGAGATTTGGCTTGGGGTGATTTGGATTCAGGTGATTTGGGGGCGGGAGATTTGGCAGGTGATTTGGGGAGGGGAGATTTTGATTCAGGTGATTTTGGGAGGGGAGATTTTGATTCAGGTGATTTGGGGGCAGGTGATTTGGGCTGGGGGGTTTTGGGGGGAGATTGGGGAGATTTGGATGGAGAAGAAGCAGCCTTTTCAGGTGACTTAGACTTCTCATCCTCTTTCTCCTCACCTGCCTCCTCTTCCTCTTCCCCCTTATCCTCAACTCCCTTTCCTTCTCCCTCCTCTGCCTCAGCTTTGGTCTCATCCTCTTCCTCCTCCTTTTCTCCCTCTTCCTCTTCCTCCTCTTCTTCCTTTTCTGTCTCCTCTCCCTTTTCCTCTTCCTCATCTTCTGCTTCTTCTGTCACCTCAGTGACCTGTGTCTCATCCGTCTGTTCCTCCAGTATGACTGTGTCTGAGAGCTCCTCCCCCTTCAGCTTCAGGTGGGCAGAGGAGTAGGAGTACAGGCTTGGCCCAGGTATGAACCGAGTCTCCTCCCCTTCCAGCAACTTCCTGTTTAGGGGAAGAACACAGGAAGTACAGTCTGAATTGTGTGTGTCAATACAGTCTCCTGTTCAAAAACATATCAGTAATTATTCTGTGATAATCATGTTTTTTTCACAAGAGCAGGGTTTATTTAGAGATCTGAGTCTGCATGAGTGCACCAACAAAACAATACATCCCACCCTTAACCTCTGACCCACCTGTAGGCTGCTATCTCTATGTCCAGAGCCATCTTGACGTTCAGCAGCTCCTGGTATTCTCTCAGCTGGCTGGCCATCTCCCACTTAGTACTCTTCAGTTCACCGTCCAGCTGACGAATAGTCTCCTACACACACACATTTTGGTGAGAAATGCGTGCCAAAGTGCAGGGAAAGAGAAGAGCCAGACAGACAGCCAGACTGGCAGAAGAGTGTACGTACCTGTAGTGAGTGGATATCTCCATGGTGTCTGTCCTCAGTCTCCATGCATTGTCTCTCCAGGGAGTCCTTGGTTCCTCTGAGGGTCTCCAGTTCGATGGTGCGGCTCTGCAGCTGCCGTCTGTACTCTGCTATCTCATCCTGGGCACCACGGATCGCATCTGTGTTAGAGTGAGCTGCATCTGCCAACCGCTCCATACGCACTACAGGGGTTTGGGAGAGGTGTGAGGTTGGGGAACAGGGTCAGAGACAGGGTTTTAGAGGTCATAGAGACAGGGGCTATAACAACCCTATACTCTCAGATAGTGTCCTTTCCTTGTATCCTCTCATTGTCTCTTTTCATCCGTGACCACCACAGAGGTCGGTCATTGAGAACACAAATCCTCTCCTCCAGGAGTAACCTTGACAGTGCCTGTCTGTCTGTCTGTCTGTCTGAGGTCTGACTCAGCTACAGGACACTGAACAACATGCTGCCAGAGTCAGCTGGACAGCTCCATCACAGTCGGCTTCAGAGCTACAAAGAGGGGGAATGGTCACTGGTAGGAGGACTGTTGACTCAGGGAGGTGGTGGACTAGTACAAATCAAGCCATGCACAACATTTATCCATCCATTCAGAGAGTTTAACTAAGGTCTCTAATCCTAATTCTAGCACCAACACTGGTACATAACATAGTTAGGACACAATAGCATTGCTTGTGGATCTATGGGGACAGGTCATGACCCTGATGGCTGAGCTAGAGGTGGAGGCCTGCATTAGCCCTGATCTTATTGTTATGGCCCTCTGATCTCTTCTATCAGGTAGAGGCAGTAGCCCTCAGGAAATAATATAATGTTATGAAGGTTAGAAAACATACACAACACTCACTGGAAACCACACACACAGGGCCACAACATCCTCAAACACATAATCACCAAACACAGGCAAACTCCCACAGTCACATTAATAGAAATATAATCCATTGATTCTATTTCTATGGTCACATTAACATGCTATATACACACTGTACTCAGACGCCCCCTATACATGTCATCTCACCCTGCGGCGTCTGACTCTGCAGAGCAGCGCTCCCCTTGTGGTAGGAACATGGCATGACACTCAAGAGACTGCAAGTTATAAGAAAAGGTAGGACGGTGAGATAAGGTACGTGACTTTGAGTTGCAAAATATATCTAATTATGGAGTTAATGCGTGCATTCACCAGGGCCACGTCGGGAATGATTGAGAGACATTTAATATTTTATGATGTAGGGATTGGGGGGGGGGGGGGCAAGATACATTTCCAAGGACACTAGAATGCGGCATCAGTGTTTCTAGGGACCTAATAGTGCTGACTCATAGTTGCCTGCGGCAGGAATGCATGATCAGACAGAGCACCAATAAGGCTTTCAAAACAGGACTGTAAGCAGACACAAATTTACACCAGACAGAACACTTTCTCCTCTCCATTAAATAAACCAATAGGCTATTTCACCACATTATTCACATCTTTTATTTTTCCAAATGCAATCAGAGCCTATAATTCCATAACTATGAATGGTTCAATTCGATACTACTCTTGGGTAACACAAGCTGTCATTACAGTCATTGGTGCGTACTAGATGATGTTTATGCAGTGATTTAACTGAATATATAGCCTCGAGTCTAATACAGTTAGCTTCAAATGGTGACCTTACAACGAATCAATGTCCCAAATAGGTTTGATAATAGCCTATAGGCCATGCACCACTATGTACCAAGAGCCTATTTGATAATAAAACAAACGAGATCCAGCCAACTCCTCCAAAGTTCAGCACCATGGACAGCAAACTGCACCGTAACATCCGAGCCCTAAAACTCTATTAACCAGGCTTTCTCATACTGACTGACACATCGCTGAGTAAAACCAGGTAAAGGTAGATTGATATAAAGTTGCGCCTCTCACCTTTGAACCATTCCTCCGCGTGCGTTGCGCTCTTGGTCGCGTGTCCATCCAGCTGAGCGCGGATCTCCCGCAGGGCGTTCGTGACGTCCGCCTTGATTGTGTCTCGAGCCTCGAAGCTCACCTGTGCACCCTGGATCTGTGCTAGCAGCTCCGCCACCTCCTCCTCGTGGTTCTTCTTCAGGAACGCTGCTTCTTCCTGCAGCGCGCTCAGCTTCTTGTCCAGCTCTAGCCGTGCGAGCCCAGACTCATCCACATACTTGTTCATTAGGCGTGCCTTGGCTTCCAGCTCCTCCCTGCTGCGTGCCTCGTCCTCGAGCCTGGTCCGCACATGCTGGATATCCTCTTCCAGGTGGTCTTGCTCCAAGAGTGCGCATGCCTTCTCCCCGGTCAGCTGCTGAACCAGACCCCTCAGGTTCCCCAGCTCGCGCTCATAGTGCTCTCCCACGGTAGCGCGCCCGGTCTGGCTCTGTCGCAGCGCAGCCGCTTCCTGCTCCAGATTCGAGTTCATCAGCTCGAGGTTCCGCACCTTGTCGATGTAGCCGGCGAAACGGTCATTGAGTGTCTGCAGAATCTCCTTCTCGTTCCTCCGAGTCATGTCGCCGTTAAAGATCTCCAAGCTGTCGGCGGAGGGTGTCTGGCTGTAGGCCTGGCGGCGGCGCTGAGAGGTCGTCCAGGGCTGGGAGTGGAAGCCGGAGGAGGAGAGGGAAGCGGCAGGCCGGGCAGAGAGGCCCTGTGGTGCCCTGCGGTAGGAGCCGTGGCCGTAGAGGTGGTCCAGTGGGTAGCTCATCTCTAAACCGAATGCAGACTGCGGCAGGATGGAGAGAGGTGAGCTTTTATACCGCGGGAGGAGAACTCACAACTCAGCATGGACACTCTCTCTCTTTAAGGATACATCATCTTCGCTATCGTCATGCACCACTCCTTCCTCACACAGACTAACTACAGAAGAACAGCATGATGCAGCGCATGATACTTTTTACCCAATGTCCAATTGACATTAGTCAGTCACTTACATGATTTACACATGATGTCTAATATCTTGTTGGGACATTGGGTTTATGCAGATGGTTCCTACTATATATCTAGTTTAAGCATCCATCTGGGTAAGGACTCATCTGTGTAAGGATCCATCTGTGTAAGGATCCACCTATGTAAGAATCCATCTGTGTAAGGATCCATCTGTGTAAGGATCCATCTGGGTAAGGATCCATCTGGGTAAGAATCCATCTGTGTAAGGATCCATCTGTGTAAGGATCCATCTGGGTAAGGATCCATCTGTGTAAGAATCCATCTGTGTAAGAATCCATCTGTGTAAGGATCCATCTGTGTAAGGATCCATCTGTGTAAGGATCCATCTGTGTAAGGATCCATCTGTGTAAGCCCAATGTCCCGACAAGATCCTAGCTGTGGTCTGAAGCTAGGTGTCTGAGTGTGCACAATGCATCAATATGATTGTGCAATCTTCGTTACAGTAGACCAACATAATTATATCCACAACACCATGTTCACTTCAAGAAATATAGCTGCTGTAACATTTCCATTTTAGGTTTCAATTATTTTATTGTGTTTGGACTAGGCTGGAAGTTTCATGTGGAGCTCTTCATTCTCTCTGTCAGTGCTCTGTGAATACATTACAGTGTGTGTAAATGTGTGTGGTTCTGTCAGTTGGCCAGGTGTGTGTCCCAGGTGGGTTGTATCAGGATAAGGTAAGACCCAGATGCAGACCGTATCGAAGTAACAATGTTTATTACAGTGAACAGAGGCAAAGGTACAAAACGGCAGGCAGGCTCAGGGTCAGGGTCAGGCGGAGTGGTCAGGTGGGCGGGTTCAGGGTCGAGACAGGCAAGGGTCAAAAACCAGGAGGGAGAGAAAAAGAGAGGTTGGAAAAAGACAGGAGCTGACAGGACAAACACTGGTAAGCTTGACAAACGAGACGAACTGGCAACAGACAAACACACAGGTATAAGTACACTGGGGATAATGGGGAAGATGGGCGACACCTGACAGGTGAAACAGATCAGGGTGTGACAGGTTGAAGTGGATCTGCAGACTCACACTGCAGCGGTAACCACACCGCTTATCAGCAGAACATTTGACATTTTAGCCACTTTAGCATGTCAGTCATTACATACCGTAGAAAGTTATTCATAACTTGTCAGAAATGTCAAGATCAACTAGTCCATGTCAGCTAATGTTTTTTTGCTAGGTTTTTTAGCCCATAGATTTTGTTGTACGAGATGTTCCCAAATGCTGGAAGGGGGTCTCTCTCGCTCTCTCTCTTTCGCTCACACACACACACAAACACACACACACACACACACACACACACACACACACACACACACACACACCTGGCCCACTGACAGCTTTACACATCGTAAGAGTGTTTGAGGTTTAATGTCATAATCTGTTTTCATCATGATCCTCAGAAATAAAAGTGAATGGCCCAGCTCCAAAAGAATAAAAGTGAATGGCCCAGCTCCCATGCAATAGTTGAGACCAGAAATACCTCTGTCAATAGCCCTGTTAAAGGAAGTGGAGATGACTGAGCATTAAGTACGCACACACAAGCACACTTGCTATTTTAGTTCAGTCCTTGTAAGTGTGTGTCAGCTGATTTGGAGGAATGTGTCTGAGGAGGATGATTCTGTCCCTACAGCACCTATTGATCAAACTCCTTTAGGATCTATACACACAAACACACACACACACACACACACACACACACACACACACACACACACACACACACACACACACACACACACACAGGAACATGATAGAAGCTATAGCATTTACATCGTTTAGTTCTGTACTGTACCAGTAAATTATCTATTTTAGCGAGCTAGTTTTTCTCTCTCAAAGTGAGAACATCAGACAACGTCAAGACCATCACAGCAGCCCTCCGTATCATTCACACCAGAGTAATACAGTATCTCTTTGCATTTGTATTAGAGTAATATAATAATGACAACACACATAAATATTTTGGTTTTAACCTTTATTAGTTCATCAGTTTGTATTGCATACTCTCAGCAGTTTATACATAGCACAGTCATCCCTGACTTCAGAGTTCTCCTCACTGGCCTAGGTATCATTACTGACCACAGCACAGTGAGTCAGCACAACCATCAGACAGGGAGCTGTTTAAGATGCACAATGAGCAGGTTTGTAGTCTTTCTCTGCTTTTTATAGTTGTTAATATAATATACACATTTATATCTTCATAAATATACACATACAGTACAATATATTGATCTGTCACAATCTTTTATAGACATTTGTTGACCTATCTGCCCTTGAATAATATTTTCATGTGCAGCTCTTCATTCTCTCTGTCTTCCAGTGTTTTGAATACATGACAGTAAACACACACACACACACGTTGTCATGGCCTTCTCCTCCTCAGAGGCATAAACTCTCTAATTACATATCAGTCAGACAGACAGAGCATCTCATTCAGACCAGAAATAAACACTCAACACGCTCCTAGTCCCAGTTACTCACTACATCCATTATATATGAGGCCACTGCAAGTGGAGATCACTGAGCCAGAATGGAGGGGTGGAGCCAGTCCTGTATTCTCAGTTCTTGAAATGTCACTCAGTTTGATGTTTGAGGAAGGGAGGGGAAGGTGTTGATGTAAGAGGGAGAGAAAGAGAAGAGGGGAGGAGGAGGGAGATGAAAAGAGGGGAAGGTAAAGATGAGAGGGAGAGGAAGAAAGAGACCTAATGGACATGGAGGGAGGAGAGAGATGATGGAGAAAGAAAATGAGAGAGAAAAGGAGGAGGAGAAAGAGAGGTGAGAGAAGAGAGTGACCTTGGGAAGACAGAGCTCTACTGGCAGGCCTCACGAAGATGAGTCAGTTTCTATACAATTAAGCTTTTAGATTGTATTACATTGTACCTGTATGTATGTATGTATGTATGTATATGTCTGTCTGTCTGTCTGTCTGTCTGTCAAATCAAATGTTATTTGTCACATGCTTCGTAAACAACAGGTGTAGACTAACCGTGAAAGTCTTAACTTTACTTACCAACAATTAAATAAAAAACTATGAAAACATAGAAAAATAATAACAGAAGGAATAAATACACAATGAGTATTAATAACTTGGCTATATACAGTATATCACAAAAGTGAGTACACCCCTCACATTTTTGTTAATATTTGAGTATATCTTTTCATGTGACAACACTGAAGAAATTACACTTTGCTACTATGTAAAGTAGTGAGTGTACAGCTTGTATAACAGTGTAAATGTGCTGTCCCCTCAAAATAACTCAACACACAGCCATTAATGTCTATACAGCTGGCAACAAAAGTGAGTACACCCCTAAGTGAAAATGTCCAAATTGGGCCCAATTAGCCATTTTCCCTCCCCGGTGTCATGTGACTCGTTAGTTTTACAAGATCTCAGGTGTGAATGGGGAGCAGGTGTGTTAAATTTGGTGTCATCGCTCTCACACTCCCTCATACTGACTGGTCACTGGAAGTTCAACATGGCACCTCATGGCAAAGAACTCTCTGAGGATCTGAAACAAATAATTGTTGCTCTACATAAAGATGGCCTGGGCTATAAGAAGATTGCCAAGACCCTGAAACTAAGCTGCAGCACGGTGGCCAAGACCATACAGCGGTTTAACTGGACAGGTTCCACTCAGAACAGGCCTCGCCATGGTCGACCAAAGAAGTTGAGTGCACGTGCTCAACATCATATCCAGAGGTTGTCTTTGGGAAATAGACGTATGAGTGCTGCCAGCATTGCTGCAGAGGTACAATGCATCAAATTGGTCTGCATGGCTGTCGTCCCAGAAGGAAGCCTCTTCTAAAGATTATGCACAAGAAGCTGAGGGTAAAGGTGATGGACTCGCCAAGCATGTCTCCAGACCTAAACCCTATTGAGCATCTGTGGGGCATCCTCAAACGGAAGGTGGAGGAGTGCAAGGTCTCTAACATCCACCAGCTCTGTGACGTCGTCATGGAGGAGTGGAAGAGGACTCCAGTGGCAACCTGTGAAGCTCTGGTGAACTGAAATGATGGTGGCCACACAAAATATTGACACTTCGGGCCCAATTTGGACATTTTCACTTTCACTCACTTTTGTTGCCAGCGGTTTAGACATGAATGGCTGTGTGTTGAGTTATTTTGAGGGGAAAGCAAATTTACACTGTTATACAAGCTGTACACTCACTACTTTACATTGTAGCAAAGTGTCCTTTCTTCAGTGTTGTCACATGAAAGATATACTCAAAATGTAACAAAAATGTGAGGGGTGTACTCACTTTTGTGACATACTGTACATGGGGTACCAGTACTGAGTCGATGTGCAGGAGTTCAAGGTAATTGAGGTAGGTAAGGATACAGTGACTAAGCAATGGGATAGGTAACAAACAGCAACAGCAGAGGATGTGATGAGTCAAAAGAGATTAGAGCAAAAAGGTTCAACACAGATATTCCAGGTAAATATTGGTTAACTGTTTAACTAACTATTTAGCAGTCGTATAGTTTGGGGGTAAAAGCTTTTCAGGGACCTGTCGGTTCCAGACTTGGTGCATCAGTACTTCTTGCCATACCTGTAGCAGAGAAAACAGTCTATGACTTGGGTGGCTGGGGTCTTTGACCATTTTTAGGGCCTTCCTCTGACACCACCTGGTATAGAGTTCCTGGAGGGCAGTGATGTACTGGGCCCTACGCATTACCCTCTGTAGTGCCTTGCAGTCGGATGCCAAGCGGTGATGTAGCCAGGCAAGAGGCTCTCAATGGTGCAGCTGTAGGACTCCTTGAGGATCTGAGGGCCCATGCCAAATCTTGTCAGTCTCTTAAGGGGGAAGAAGCGTTGTCGTGCCCTATTCACGACTGTGTTGATGTGTGTGGACCATGATAGTTCCTTAGCGATGTGGACACAGAGGAACTTGAAGCTCTTCCACTTCTTCCACAGCGGTTCCACAACAACCCCGTGTCTTTGGATGGGGGGTGCTCGGCCCTCCATTTCCTGTAGTTCACGATCAGCTCCTTTGTCTTGCTGACGTTGAGGGAGAGGTTTTTTTTGTTTGTTTTTTTTGTGTTTTTTTTTTATTTTACCCCAATTTTCTCCCCCATTTCGTGGTATCCAATTGTTGTAGTAGCTACTATCTTGTCTCATTGCTACAACTCCCGTACGGGCTCGGGAGAGACGAAGGCTGAATGTCATGCGTCCTCCGATACACAACCCAACCAGCCGTACTGCTTCTTAACACAGCGCGCATCCAACCCGGAAGCCAGCCGCACCAATGTGTCGGAGGCTACACCGTGCACCTGGCAACCTTGGCTAGCGCGCACTGCGCCCGGCCCGCCACAGGAGTCGCTGGTGCGCGATGAGACAAGGAGATCCCTACCGACCAATCCCTCCCTAACCCGGACGATGCTAGGCCAATTGTGCGTCGCCCCACGGACCTCCCGGTCGGTTACGACAGAGCCTGGGCGCGAACCCAGGGACTCTGATGGCACAGCTGGCGCTGCAGTACAGCGCCCTTAACCACTGCGCCACCCGGGAGGCGAGGGAGAGGTTGTTATCCTGGCACCACACTGCCAGGTCTCTGACCTTCTCCCTGTAGGCTATCATCGTCATCGCTGATCAAGCCTACCACTATTGTGTTGTCTGCAAATGATGATGCTGGAGTCGTGTGAGGCCACGCAATCGCAGGTGAACAGGGAATACAGGAGGGAACTAAGCACGCATCCCTGAGGGGCTCCAGTGTTGAGGGTCAGCGTGGTGGATGTGTTGTTGCCTACCCTCACCACCTAGGTGGTCCCGTTATGAAGTCCAGGATCCAGTTGCAGAGGGAGGTGTTTCATCCCTGTGTGTGTGTGTGTGTGTGTGTGTGAGAGAGAGAGAGAGAGAGACAGACAGAGAGAGAAAGATGGCAATAACTGTACACATGACACACACAATGACATAAACTGGAATTCTAAACTCATCCTCATCCTAATTTGAGGAATTATGTTGGTACTCTCCTAAATTTCTCTTCACTGTGTTCATCTGGCGCCATCTCATGGACACTCAGTATCCAAACTCCATACTTCTGTACAAATTAGAAGGGTGTAATTGCAGACTGCAATTAGGGACATTTTACTACTCATCTTTAATATATCAAGTTACACCCATTGATCCTCACCATTGGTCCATGGCTGCTTCATTCGTGCTGGGGACGCCCGAATTGTGGTCTGGAATCACACCATCTTGGTACCCAGGCCTACACAATGATTTAGGGGGTCCCAAGGACCAGGTCTGGAAAACGCTAGCCTGGGGAGAGGTAGGAAACCCCAGACACCTTAACCGTGATATGACTAGGTTTGATGCTGTAGTAGTGATGTAATGCAAATAATATGAGGGAGAGGAAGAAAGGAAAACACTGTCTTTTCAATAGTCTCTCTCCTTCCCCCATCTCTCTCACCTCACCCCCCAACCTTTGTGCAGCTCTAGGGGCTGTAGGTTGTGATTGCCCTCCTCACGACCCCCTAGTGTTCTGGGGTACAGTTCTAAAGTCCCTGGGCTTCATGTTTACCCTGCTGCTCTGCACTAGACTGTGTGTGTGTTTGACACCCCTCGCATGTAACTGGACAGGATTATAGTATTAGGTCATGGTAAAGTAATCAGGAATGAGGTCATGAAACAATAGCTCTTTGACAGTTACACACTGACATCTCATCACAAATGTTCATGTTGTTTTTCTGGTTCCTTCTGTCTGCAGGAAGAGGTGCTTTCTCTCTCTGAGGGACTGGGGGCAGGAGAGAGGGATGTACGGAAGAGGGCAGGAGAGGGGGATGTGGAGATGAGTGCAGTCAGGCCAGCGGTGGTAGTGCACCCCAGGGAGCTGAAGGGCCTCCTTCACATCTGCACTTTCATCGCTCAAGGGCTGACCATTTAGAGCTCTCCATGCTGGTTAGTTTAACCTGTCCAGGGTAAAGAGGTTAACCCTTACCTGTCCAGGTACTGAGCTGCTGTCTGAGGGGCGGTGTTCAGAGGCCCTGACTGTTCTTCAGAGAGACCCCTCCCCCTTGGCCCCAAGAGACCTGCTGGCCCAGATACACAACCTCATACGCCTCTGCCTCAGTGGCAAGGTACACACACACCTCACAAGCCTCTCAGATGCATGGTGAGAGAGAGGACGATGACCAATGGTGTGTGTGCGTGTGTTTATGTGTAGGGTCATCCCGTCAGTGCTGTGCTATAGGAAGGCTTTGGAGACAGACATGGTGTGTGTGTGTGTGCACTGCACCAGAGCCTCCTGGTTAACAGACAGCAGGGAAACACACAAGCAGAGATCCAGGCTCTACACCTGATACACTCAGTGAGTAACACACAGACACACACACACACACAGAATAAAGGCATCTGTCTGATGCTGCAGTTGACTGAGGTGTGAGGGATCTTGTCTCTGT
The DNA here is from genome assembly GCF_013265735.2 of Oncorhynchus mykiss. Classification (NCBI taxonomy): domain Eukaryota; kingdom Metazoa; phylum Chordata; class Actinopteri; order Salmoniformes; family Salmonidae; genus Oncorhynchus; species Oncorhynchus mykiss. The sequence goes on from NC_048575.1 coordinate 60,922,225, forward strand.
ACCAGGCTCTGTACATGCCACCTGCCACTCAGCCTGCTGTGGCCCCACCTCCTCTCGTCTGCCCCACCTCTCTGCTCCCTGGCCAATCCTTGTCCAGCCTGCTTTCAGTCCCCTCCCACCTCAGCATACTACACAGTCTGGCTCAAAAGTGTGTACTCCACGGAAGGCAAGTTCCCAGACAGCCGACGTTGAATATTTTTTTCTCTATAAAGCCAATATGTCATTTATAGGCATATACAACATATTGCATTGGGACCAATGAAGTGGGTGGAGTAGAAAGTGCTGCTAGGTATTTAGACCACATTCCCCCATGAAATAACACCATATATAGATTCTACAGGCCCCACTGAGTAATCCCAACCCCACTTTTACCTCGACACAGAGAATCGTTTTTTTCTCTACAGCCCAATATTGTGAACAGTCTGAACATTGTAGCCTAGTGGTTAAGAGCTCTAGACCCAAACTGTTATAGACCTATATCCATCCTGCCCTGCCTTTCTAAAATATTTTAAAGCCAATTTAACAAACAGATCACAAACCATTTTGAATCCTACTGTACCTTCTCCGCTATGCAATCTGATTTCCGACCTGGTCATGGGTGCACCTCAGCCATGCTCAAGGTCCTAAACGATATCATAACCGCCATCGATTAAAGACAGTACTGTGCAGCTGTCTTCATCGACCTGGCCAAGGCTTTCGACTCTGTCAATCATCTCATTCTTATCGGCAGACTCAATAGCCTCGGTTTCTCAAATGACTGCCTCGCCTGGTTCACCAACTACTTCTCAGAGAGAGTTCAGTGTGTCAAATCGGAGGGCATGTTGTCCGGACCTCTGTCAGTTTCTATGGGGGTGCCACAGGGTTCAATTCTCGGGACGACTCTTTTCTCTGTATATATCAATGATGTCGCTCTTGCTGCTGGTGATCTCTGATCCTCCTCTACGCAGAAGACACCTTTCTGTAAACATCTGGCCCTTCTTTGGACATCTGGCCTCCAACTGCTTTTAACTGCTAAGCAAATTAAATGTATGCTCTTCAACCGATTGCTGCCCGTGTAGCTGATGTGAAATGGCTAGCTAGTTAGCGCTAGTGGCGTTTCAATCGGTGACGTCACTTGCTCTGAGACCTTGGAAGTAGTGGTTCCCCTTGCTCTGCAAGAGCCGCAGCTTTTGTGGAGCGATGGGTAACGATGCTTCGAGGGTGACTGTTGTCTGTGTGCAGAGCGTCCCTGGTTTGCGCCCAGGTTGGGGCGAGGGGACGGACGTAAAGTCTATACTGTTACACCCGCACCCGCCCAACTAGCATCACTACTCTGGACGGTTCTGTCCTAGAATATGTGGACAACTACAAATACCTAGGTGTCTGGTTAGACTGTAAACTCTCTTTCCAGACTCACATTAAGCATCTCCAATCCAAAATTAAATCTAGAATCAGCCTCCTATTTCGCAACAAAGCCTTCTTCACTCATGCTGCCAAACATACCTCGTAAAATTTACTTTCCTACCGATCCTTGACTTTGGCGATGTCATTTACAAAATAGCCTCCAACACTCTACTCAGCAAATTGGATGTAGTCTGTCACAGTGCCATCCGTTTTGTCACCAAAGCCCCATATACTACCCACCACTGCGACCTGTATGCTCTCGTTGGCTTGCCCTCTCTACATGTTCGTCGCCAAACCCACTGGCTCCAGGTCATCTATAAGTCTTTGCTCGGTAAAGCTCCGCCTTATCTCAGCTCACTGGTCACCATAGCAACACCCACCAGTAGCACGCTCTCCAGCAGGTATATTTCACTGGTCATCCCCAAAGCCAACACCTCATTTGGCCGCCTTTCCTTCCTGTTCTCTGCTGCCAATGACTGGAACGAATTGCAAAAATCACTGAAGCTGGAGACTTATATCTACCTCCCTAACTTTAAGCATCAGCTGTCAGAGCATCTTACCGATCACTGTACCTGTACACAGCCCATCTGTAAATAGCACACCCAACTACCTCATCCCCATATTGTTTTTTTGTTTTTTTGCTATTTTGCACCCCAGTATCTCTACTTGCACATCATCATATGGACATCTATCATGTGCACATCACTCCAGTGTTAATGCTAAATTAATTATTTCACCTCTATGGCCTATTTAATGCCTTACCTCCCTAATCTTACTACATTTGCACACACTGTACATAGACCTTTTCTATTGTGTTATTGACTGTACGTTTGTTTATCCCATGTGTAACTCTGTGTTGTTATTTTTGTCGCACTGCTTTGCTTTATCTTGACCAGGTCGCAATTGTAAATGAGAACTTGTTCTCAACTGGCCAACTGGTTGAATAAAGGTGAGAAAAAAAACATGGTGCTGGAGACCAGAGGTGTCCGTTGAGAGAAAGGCAGGTTGAGTTTGCCAAGATCAGAGTAGTACATACGGTGTCGTACGCTGAGGAAGTGAAGAGAGTAGTAAAGGTAGATGGGTCCAGGGCCTGGGAGCCTAAGAGGATCCCTGTCAGTAGGCCGAAGCCAATAGAGAGTGATAGAAATAACTGTACTTCAGTAAGGTTGGCTTCTTAGCGTTCATAGCCATGGTTATCAACTGTTCTGCAGAGGAGTTACAAGGCGTGTTGAGCAATAGTGTCCCGCATTACCAGGCTGCCGGCTTGGTGTAGGATCAGATAGGGCCAAGTAGTGGAATAGTGGGGATGTTTTTTAATGGGTGTAGGTTTAGTTGGTAGGGCAATTTTTCTACGATGTGTAATGAACTCATACACAGAACCAGATAAGAGGAAGACATGAATAGGGAGGCCTTGAATGCGGCACGAGAGAGGCAGGTTGAGGTTACCAGGGTTAGAGTAGAGGAGAGGTTGTCATATGCTGAGGCAGTGAAGAAAGTTGAGGAAGATCTGTCAAGGGGAGGGATCCTTAGAGGATTCATGTGAGTGTACTGATACAGATCTACTAGAGGAATAGGCCAAGGAGTGATATATGCTTCAGTAAGATTGGCTTTTTAGCATTCATAGTAATGGTTATCAACTGTACTGAAGTTATGGTTGCAGCTGCAGAGAAGTATTTGGGTGTACGAGATTTGAGGTCAAAAGAGAGTGTTGATTGGTGGCGTCCCGTCCTTTCAGGCTGTTGGCATGAGGTAAGACTAGCTAGATAGGTTTAAATAGTGGAGTAGGGTGGTGTTTTTTTAATGAGTGTAGGGATAGGTTAAATGATAATTTATTTTCCTTTTTTCAAGTAAAGCATAAGGGTGTTATAACCCAGTCTAGTTGGTGGTGGTAATGCAACATTTATTGGATGCCAACCGCATCGACGAAGAAGAGGCCTTGAATGGCCTCACACTCCACTACTGTAGGTGGTGGTGTGTGCACCACACGGATGCGATCCGCCAATACAAATGTAAAGAAGAAGAGCTCAAGAGAACATTGTGAAGTTACTTTGCGGACAAAGCTTAACAAATAGCTACAGTAGCAACTTTTTATTTATACACATTAGCTATTTCAGGAGGAGTAACACCATGGCCTCGGGAGGAGAGTAAGTATAAATAGATACAAGCGAATTAGCTAGCTTAGCTACTAGACTCTTCTGGTATTTTACCTCAGCTAGCTAGTTAGCAAATTGGATGTCATGCCATACTAACATTACGGTTTAAGGAAGACTCTTACTACGAGTGAATTTAGCTAGCTAGTTAGGTAACCAAGTATTAGCTAACGTTAGCCCGTAACGTTGTACACTGTAATTGGGACCAGTCAATGGAATGTCCAAAAGTACCGTACATGACTGACAGGCGTTTGTATCTAGCTAGCTAACGTTAGGCAACTTAACCTGACAAAACGTAGCTAGCTGGGCCTACCGGCACTGTTTGCTAACCAATGTTAACATATGTTTCTAACTAGCTAGCCTGTGACTCTCTGGCTTGACAAACTCATCCAAGGACCCATGATGATGAATTAGAGGCAGGACACATTTTTTAAATACATTACCATGTAAATGTGTTAGTTAGTTAGTTAGCCAACTCGCTAGCTACCTGATGTTAACTAACGTAAGTGGTTGGGTAGCTAGCTAACTGTCAAAGCTGGATGAAAATGCCGGCCATGTCACTTACTTACTGGCTTAGCTAAACTAACGTTAACATGTTAGCCTAACGTTACCCGTTTAGGTAGCTAGCTAATAAACGTATCATTCAAAGTGTAATGACGGTTTAGGTCATTTAGGAATATGGCATATTAGCAATCTAGCATATGCAATAACGTTACCAAACTAGCTACACCTCGGTTTTAGCTGGTGTAGCTAATAAATAGCCGTAACTTGACTACTTGGGATCTCAAAAGGTGTGTCCTTTTGCTGTGTCACCTGCAGCTTGGCTACTAGTAGCTAGTTAGCAAACATTAGCTGGCGATGAATGAACAGTATTTCGGATTTAGCTAATCATGAAACAAAGTGTACAATATTGGCCAAGTCAAGTGATTGCGCGATGTTAACTTGCTAGCTTTGCAAAGACGGCATTTATAGCCAGCGTCACTAGTTAGCTAATGACGTTGTTAATCAATATTCCCAATAGGACAAGGATTTATTTTTAACCATTAGGCAAGTCAGTTAAGAACAAACCAAGACGACACTGGGCCAATTGTGCACTGCCCTGTGGGACTCCCAGTCACGGACGGTTGTGATACAGCCTGGATTCGAACTAGGGTGTCTATATGACACCCTGGTGCAGAGCCTTAGACCGCTGCGCCACTTGGGAGCTCATGTGTATGTAGTAACTGTGAAATATCAGACAGTCTTATCGCTTTTGTTTGTTTCACCCAGATCCAAAAATGATGATCTTTCCACTGCGATTCTGAAGCAGAAGACCAGACCTAACAGATTGATTGTTGATGAATCCATCAATGAAGACAACAGTGTGGTCTCTCTCTCTCAGGTAGGCACAGGTGATTGGGTGGATTTGTAACCTCATCCTCTGTTTACAGTCCCAGAATGTTTATTATTCTGGCTATAAGCAACTATGTGTTATTTTGATTCTCAGCTGCTGCTGTGGCAAAGATCTGTAAACGATCTGATCCTGCTGTACTAAAAGTATTTAGAACATCTTGTGAAACTCATGGTGTTCATACTCTGTTTTTAGGCAAAGATGGATGAGCTGCAGCTGTTTCGTGGAGACACAGTGCTGATGAAGGGGAAGAAGCGCAGGGAGTCAGTATGTATTGTTTTGTCTGACGACACCTGCTCTGATGAGAAGATCCGCATGAACCGTGTGGTCCGCAACAACCTCCGCGTCCGTCTGGGGGATGTCATCAGGTACACATACAGATGCACACACACGGGAACAAACAAGTTTGTTTTTGTACAAATGCCCAAAGCAAATTTAGATGAGTGATGTTTCTCTATTCTTCCTGTTGCAGTATCCAGCCGTGTCCTGATGTGAAGTATGGGAAGAGGATCCACGTTCTGCCTATTGATGATACAGTGGAGGGAATCACTGGCAATCTATTTGAGGTCTACCTCAAACCCTACTTCCTAGAGGCCTACAGGCCCATCCGCAAGGGTCAGTACACACACTAGGGATGAGCATTTGAAATTATTTCACTATTCACATAAAATATATTTTTCCGGATATTCGTATAGTCAAAATTATATATAATAATCTCTACTCTTTTGACCAATCGGATTTAGAGGTCGACCGATTTTAATTAGGGCCGATTTCAAGTTTTTAGCAATGCTTGCTTCACAGTGCTGTTTATGACTTCAAGCCTATCAACTCCTGAGATTAGGCTGGCAATACTAAAGTGCCTATTAGAACACCCAATAGTCAAAGGTATATTAAATACAAACGGCATAGAGAGATAGTCGACGCATCATAATTCCTATAATAACTACAACCTAAACTTCTTTACTGGGAATATTGAACCACCAGCTTGCATATGTTCTCATGTTCTGAGTGTAACAGTATAACTTTAGACCGTCCCCTCGCCCATACCCGGGCGCGAACCAGGGACCCTCTGTACACATCAACAACAGTCACCCTCGAAGAATCGTTACCCATCGCTCCACAAAAGCGGCGGCCCTTGCATAGCAAGGGGAACTACTACTTCAAGGTCTCAGAGCAAGTGACGTCACCGATTGAAACGCTATTTAGCGCAAACACCGCTAACTAGCTAGCCATTTCACATCCGTTACATGAGCAAGGAACTTAAACGTTAGCTTTTTTACATGGCACATATTGCACTTTTACTTTCTTCTCCAACACTGTGTTTTGGCATTATTTAAACCAAATTGTGCATGTTTCATTATTTATTTGAGACTAAATAGATTTGATTTATGTATTAAGTTAAAATAAGTGTTCATTGTTCATTTCAGTATTGTTGTAATTGTCATTTATTACAAATTCTACAAAATATTACAACTTGTAATATATATTACAAAATATATGTCGGCCGATTTATTCGGTATCAGCTTTTTTCGGTCCTCCAGTAATCGATATCGGCGTTAAAATCATAATCGGTCGACCTCTAATCAGAATGATGCCGCAGCAGACAGTGTACAGTTGTTTTCAGGGTGCTATTCCGGTAGTTCGCCATAATAGAACAGATTTTATATATATATATATATACACAGTGCCTTGCGAAAGTATTCGGCCCCCTTGAACTTTGCGACCTTTTGCCACATTTCAGGCTTCAAACATAAAGATATAAAACTGTATTTTTTTGTGAAGAATCAACAACAAGTGGGACACAATCATGAAGTGAAACGACATTTATTGGATATTTCAAACTTTTTTAACAAATCAAAAACTGAAAAATTGGGCGTGCAAAATTATTCCGCCCCTTTACTTTCAGTGCAGCAAACTCTCTCCAGAAGTTCAGTGAGGATCTCTGAATGATCCAATGTTGACCTAAATGACTAATGATGACAAATACAATCCACCTGTGTGTAATCAATTCTCCGTATAAATGCACCTGCACTGTGATAGTCTCAGAGGTCCGTTAAAAGCGCAGAGATCATCAAGAAGAACAAGGAACACACCAGGCAGGTCCGAGATGCATTTACAGTACAGTTCTGTTAACAATGAACTGTCAAAGCCATGGGCCATCTGAAGCAGCAGTAGCTCAATAAACACTACATTCTAAAGTTTGTTGTTTTATTAAATTAAGCATTTCACATGTCATTGTATATCCTTGTGTGTAACATGGACAATTTCTTTTAAACAGCTTTTTCATAGTTAAAATAGGCCTAAAAAGTTATCCCAAAATGTGTTCAAATACGAATGTCTGTTCGGATGTCTGGATAGTCGATTAACTGTGCCCATCCCTAACACACACCTGTTACCAATCGTTTTGTTTCAAAACATCACCAGTGAACAATTGTTTGTTCTATATTTTATTCTTTAATATGTCATTGTGTGTAGGTGATATCTTCCTGGTTCGGGGGGGTATGCGTGCGGTGGAGTTCAAGGTGGTGGAGACTGACCCCAACCCCTATTGCATCGTTGCCCCCGATACCGTCATCCACTGCGAGGGAGAGCCTATCAGGAGAGAGGTGGGTCACAACCTCAACCAATTGCTTGTGGGCAGAGCACTCTTAATTTAGCCTATGTAAATCTAGGCATTGTACTTTTAGCCAATTAGCGTTGCTTTTCTCCAAGTCCACAGCAAGAGGCTCGGGTAGGAATATGTAATGAATCGGGACCTATGTATCCTGAAGTCCCTGCAAATACCTAGCCCTAGTAAGCAAACAAACTCTCAAGCCTCAGATTTATTTCTGTGTGTGTTTTCTGTGTGTGTAGGATGAGGAGGAGTCCCTGAATGAGGTGGGCTATGATGATATCGGAGGAGTGAGGAAGCAGCTGGCTCAGATCAAGGAGATGGTGGAGCTGCCACTCAGACACCCTGCATTATTCAAGGCTATAGGAGTCAAGGTAACACACACCGTTCACTATCTTCAAGGCCTTGTGTTAGTCTACGCACTTTCTTGAACAGTAAAGAGTTTAAAAACATGTTTTCTAGACTTGAAAGTCAACCATTTCAATTGGCTTAAGAAGTACGCATTTTTCACTATTGGAATTGTTCTAATGACTGACATGCACCTGTACTCCCCTCCAGCCCCCCCGTGGTATCCTGCTGTACGGACCCCCCGGTACAGGAAAGACCCTGATTGCCAGAGCTGTCGCTAATGAGACTGGAGCCTTCTTCTTCCTCATCAACGGTGAGATTCTAAACCTTTCCCTGGCAGAGGTTCAGTGTTCATGATAAGTCATTGTACTCTTGCAGTTTTGATGTTGCTCTGTATGGCCCTTCTGTCTGTGTTCCTGTCCGTAGGTCCTGAGATCATGAGTAAGCTGGCTGGAGAGAGTGAGAGCAACTTGAGGAAGGCCTTCGAGGAGGCTGAGAAGAACTCTCCTGCCATCATCTTCATTGATGAGCTGGACGCTATCGCTCCAAAGAGAGAGAAGGTGTGGGGGAGAGAGAATGGGTATTAATGGTGTCCATCGGTTGACGTGCAGACCAGGAGAATACAAAGAAAACGGAAAAATCCTTCTAAAGGGTCACCCAACTATGACATTATATCACTTCAATAAAAACAAAGTGCAGCAGCTATGAACTGATCTGACATTTTCTGTAGACCCATGATTAGATGGAGAGGTATATCCTGCTGTTGTTGACATGCGTGTGTGTTTGTAGACCCATGGAGAAGTGGAGAGGCGTATCGTGTCTCAGCTGCTGACCCTGATGGACGGGCTGAAGCAGAGGGCTCATGTCATTGTCATGGCAGCCACCAACAGACCCAACAGCATAGACGCTGCACTTAGGAGATTTGGTACGTATACATACTTTTTACTAGTTGGTTACAGGGTGTTTTTATGTTTTTATTGTGCAGTTATATTGGTAGCTTTAATGCTCCAACGTGCTTGTGCCTACAGGGCGTTTTGACAGGGAGGTGGACATTGGAATCCCTGATGCTACAGGCAGACTGGAAATCCTGCAGATCCACACCAAGAACATGAAACTGAATGACGATGTTGACCTTGAGCAGGTGTGTGCTGACTCTTGGTCTGCGTCCCAAATGGCATCCTATTCCCTACCGCCCTGGTCAAAAGTGCTGCACTGAGGCCTCCCGCAGCGTTCTAAGGTACTGCATCGTAGTGCTTGTTGCATCACGACAGACCCGGGTTCGATCCCAGGTTGTGTTACAACCGGCCATGACCAGAGTTTCATAGGGTGCCGCACAATTGGCCCAGTGTCGTTAAGGGGAAGGTTGGGCCGGTGGGGGCTTTACTTGGCTCATCACGCTGTAGCGACTCCTCGTGGTGGGCCGGGCGCTTGCAAGCTGTTTGGCGGGTCGTCAGTTGAACAGTGTTTACTCCGATACATTGGTGCAGCTGGCTTCTGGTTTAAGCGGGCAGGTGTTAAGAAGCGTGGTTTGGTGGGTCATGTTTTGGAGGACATATGACTCAACCTTCGTCTCTCCTCAGCCCGTTAGGGAGTGTGCAGCAAGAGACCCAAATTGGATCGCAGTTGGATATCACGAAAAAGGGGGTAAAATACCAAAATAATAAGAAAGTTCTGCGCTGGGACAAGGAAAATAATTGTCAGATAAGAAGAATATAGATTTAAGTTGTCCGACTGGACAAGTAAAAACATAAAAAATCACACATCAGAATAATTGTTTGATATTGTGATCAGAATTAGATAAGGGAGGCCAACATTGGAACAATATTAATAGATTACTCCCATCCACCAACCCAATCCACAACACCCTAGTAAAACCCAAGTCTAATTGACGGTAATAGTGCTCACTGTTGTCCCTTGTGGCCGATTTTGAAGGAGGACATCGGGAAATAATTGTCAAATTTCAACGTCAATCTTGAGGGATCTTCCTGAATAGCCTAAATTTGTCAGATTATCTATGGTAAAAAAATAGTAATGCTTTTTATTTTAAAAAGTGGTTCTTTGCTTCATACAGTGATGTAAAAATGTTGGACTATTTTATTTGTGGACAAGTGACTTGAGCTTTTGCACAAAATAAAAAATCTGTCCTACTTGTCCAATGGACAAAGGAATAGGGTGCCATTTGGAACACATCCTGGGTGTGTCTTCTTAGGTGGCTGACATACATTTCCCACACCTATTGAACTGGTAGCATTGTGTTCCGAGGCTGGCCTGTGTGTTAACTCCCCCTGTATCTCTGTGTAGGTGGCTAATGAGACCCACGGCCACGTGGGTGCTGACCTGGCTGCCCTGTGCTCTGAGGCTGCTCTCCAGGCCATCAGGAAGAAGATGGACCTAATCGACTTGGAGGACGAGACCATCGATGCGGAGGTCATGAACTCCCTGGCCGTTACCATGGACGACTTCAGGGTAGGAAACACACTACCAAGTGTTGACTGTCTCTACCTAGGGTAGACTACACAGTCTACCACAACCCAGTACATAATAACTATACTACTCCTGGTTATGTATACAGTTGAAGTCAGAAGTTTACATACACCTTAGCCAAATACATTTCAACTCAGTTTTTCACAATTCCTGACATTTAATTCTAGTAAAAATTCCCTGTCTTAGGTCAGTTAGGATCACCACTTCATTTTATGAATGTGAAATGTCAGAATAATAGTAGAGTGATTTATTTCAGATTTTATTTCTTTCATCACATTCCCAGTGGGTCAGAAGTTTACATACACTCAATTAGTATTTGGTAGCATTGCCTTTAAATTGTTTAACTTGGGTCAAACGTTTCGGGTAGCCTTCCACAAGCTTCCCACAATAAGTTGGGTGAATTTTGACCCATTCCTCCTGACAGAGCTGGTGTACTGTAACTGAGTCAGGTTTGTAGGCCTCCTTGCTCGCTCACACTTTTTCAGTTCTGCCCACAAACTTTCTGTAGGATTGAGGTCAGGGCTTTGTGATGTCCATTCCAATACCTTGACTTTGTTGTCCTTTAGCCATTTTGCCACAACTTTGGAAGTATGCTTGGGGTCATTGTCCATTTGGAAGACCCATTTGCGACCAAGCTTTAACATCCTGACTGATGTCTTGAGATGTTGCTTCAATATATCCACATCATTTTCCTCCCTCATGAAGCCATCTATTTTTTTGAAGTGCACCAGTCCTTCCTGCAGCAAAGCACCCCCACAACATGATGCTGCCACCCCTGTGCTTCACGGTTGGGATGGTGTTCTTCGGCTTGCAAGCTTCCCCCTTTTTCCTCCAAACATAACGATGGTCATTATGGCCAAACAGTTCTATTTTTGTTTCATCAGACCAGAGGACATTTCTCCAAAAAGTACGATCTTTGTCCCCATGTGCAGTTGCAAACCGTAGTCTGGCTTTTTTATGGCGGTTTTGGAGCAGTGGCTTCTTCCTTGCTGAGCGGCCTTTCAGGTTATGTCGATATAGGACTCGTTTTACTGTGTGGATATAGATACTTTTGTACCTGTTTCCTCCAGCATCTTCACAAGGTCCTTTGCTGTTGTTCTGGGATTGATTTGCATTTTCCGCACCAAAGTACGTTCATCTCTAGGAGACAGAACGCGTCTCCTTCCTGAGCAGTATGACAGCTGCGTGGTCCCATGGTGTTTATACTTGCGTACTATTGTTTATACAGATGAACGTGGTACCTTCAGGCATTTGGAAATTGCCCCCAAGTAGGTCTTGGCTGATTTATTTTGATTTTCCCTTGATGCCAAGCAAAGAGGCAGTGAGTTTGAAGGTAGGCCTTGAAATACATCCACAAGTACACCTCCAATTGACTCAAATGATGTCAATTAGCCTATCAGAAGCTTCTAAAGCCAAGATGGAATTTTCCAAGCTTTTTAAAGGCACAGTCAACTTAGTGTATGTAAACTTCTGACCCACTGGAATTGTGATACAGTGAATTATATGTGAAATAATCTGTCTGTAAACAATTGTTGGAAAAATTACTTGTCATGCACAAAGTAGATGTCCTAACCGACTTAGTTTGTTAACTAAGTCGGGGGGGGTCCTAACCAAAACTAGTTTGTTAACAAGGCATTTGTGGAGTGGTTGAAAAATGAGTTTAATGACTCCAACCTAAGTGTATGTAAACTTGCGACTTCAACTGTATATGATATTAAACGTGTGTTTGCATTTCAGTGGGCTCTGAGCCAGAGTAACCCATCAGCTCTGAGGGAGACGGTGGTAGAGGTTCCTAACATCACCTGGGGGGACATTGGAGGACTGGAAGATGTCAAGAGGGAGTTGCAGGAACTGGTGCAGGTACGACGTGCACGCACACAAACACATTTAAAATTATTTATTTGAATCCACAAATCACATTAGTCGAAGGATTCAAACATTTCATAAGTCATGGATATATGGACACTTGTGGATGGAAAAAAGAACCTTCTCCATACAGCAAGGCTGCCCGTGACCGCTGACACAGAGCAGTACCTCGCTAGCTGCTCTGCCTTCGTCCTATGCAGGCCTGCAATCAAACCGGTGCACAAAGTTGAACCTTACACACATTGTCGTACCTTATCTCTATCTTTCTTTCCCCGATAGTACCCAGTGGAGCACCCTGATAAGTTCCTGAAGTTCGGTATGACCCCGTCTAAGGGAGTGTTGTTCTACGGGCCCCCGGGTTGCGGTAAGACCCTGCTGGCCAAGGCCATTGCCAACGAGTGCCAGGCCAACTTCATCTCCATCAAAGGACCTGAGCTTCTCACCATGTGGTTCGGAGAGTCTGAGGCTAATGTCAGGGAGATCTTTGACAAGGTATGACATAGAAGTGACTCACCAAAGTTAACATTTCTATTTGTGCGCTATGGTAGGTCATAAATCAACATGGAGAAAAACAGTGGTCTTGGCATTGAACTCTGTGGTACACCACTACACCATTTTCAATAGTATATGGTGTAATCTACTGTGTTTTTCTGTGTGTACAGGCTCGCCAGGCAGCCCCGTGTGTGTTGTTCTTTGACGAGCTGGACTCCATAGCGAAAGCCCGTGGGGGTAATGTGGGAGACGGTGGCGGAGCGGCCGACCGTGTCATCAACCAGATCCTGACTGAGATGGACGGCATGTCCAGCAAAAAGAACGTCTTCATCATCGGCGCCACCAATCGCCCTGACATCATTGACCCTGCCATCCTTCGACCCGGCCGTCTGGACCAGCTTATTTACATCCCTCTGCCTGACGAGAAGAGCAGGATCAACATTCTCAAGGCTAACCTCCGAAAGAGCCCCATTAGCAAGGTAAAACACACACCGCTCATAAACACTACTTCTTTCTACACCTGTCATCATGCTAATGTATCAAGAGCCCGGTGGTAGTTGTATTATGTAACAAGATTTAGTGACTCGCACCAATATGTAAGATGTTTCAGATGCTATAGATCTGTCATTACCCTGACGTTGATTGGTTACACCCTGTCTCCTCCCTCTATCCTATAGGATGTTGATTTGGACTTCCTGGCTAAGATGACCAATGGGTTCTCGGGTGCTGACCTTACAGAAATCTGCCAGCGGGCCTGTAAGCTGGCCATCAGAGAGTGCATCGAGAACGAGATTCGCCGAGAGAGGGAGAGGCAGACCAACCCTTCTGCTATGGTCATTTCACACACACCTCGTTCACGCCATCTCTCTTTCTCTCCGCCTACTTTTCTTTTTCAATTTACCTCTCTATTCTCATCTCCAGGAGGTGGAGGAAGACGACCCTGTGCCAGAGATCAGGAAGGACCACTTTGAGGAGGCCATGCGATTCGCCCGCCGCTCCGTCAGCGACAATGACATCCGCAAATACGAGATGTTTGCCCAGACACTGCAGCAGAGCCGAGGCTTTGGCAGCTTCAGGTACGTTTGTGTGTGACCTCAGGGGTGTGTGTGACAGTGTTTAATGTGCTATAATTAAGCAATAATGCCCGAGGGGTTGTGGTATATTTAAGCAATAAGGCCAGAGGAGGTGTGGTATATTGCCAAAATATCAGACCGTATACCACGGGTACAACAAAACATTTGTTTTTATTGCTCTAATTACGTTGGTAACCAGTTTATAATAGCAATATAAGGCACCTCGGGGGTTTGTGGTATATGGCCAATATACCACGGCTAAGGGTTGTGTCCAGGTACTCTGAGATGCGTTGTGCATAAGAACAGCCCTTAGCCGTGGTATGTTGGCCATATACCACACCCCCTCGTGCCTTTATTGCTTAATTATAAACTGGGTGGTTCAAGCCCTGAGTGCTGATTGGCTGACATGTTATGTCAGACCAGCCCTTAGCCATCTACCACACCCTCTGGCCTTATTGCTAAAATATGCCACAGCTAAGGGCTGTTCTTAGGTACGAAGCGGAGTTCCTGGATACAGCCCTTAGCTGTGGTATATTGGCCATATTTCCATACGGCTTTAATGCTGTTTCAGCCAATCAGCATCCAGGACCCTAACTACCTGGTTTATAATGGTGACTATTGTCTTTGTCTCACAGGTTCCCATCCAGTGCTGCAGGGGGCAGTGGTCCAAGCCAGGGTACCGGGGGAACAGGCGGGGGGCCAGTGTTTAACGAGGATAACGATGATGACCTGTATGGATAGATGGACAGACAGACTGACGGATGGTGCCACATAGTGGCCAGCTCTTATGTGATCACACCTGTACAAACATTCAAACCTGATTGACCATTTTTTAGGACTCATCTTTCTTTCATGTTTTTTTTTGTTGTTGTTGTTTGATTCCTCTCTGGTGGCGAAAGCATGTAGCTACCTGGTTTGATCTGTCCTCAAACTGGAAGCTTCTGGTTTCTACAGACCCCACTCAGGCGTTTCTTTTACTGCCTGCTACGGGAAAGCGGGGCAGTGGATAGAGGTGAAACGTTAAAGGTTGATAGTGGGGGGGGGGGGTTTGAGTGGCCTCTGAGTTTATTATCACAACCCTATGTTACCAGCTATAAGAAAGAAAGAAAAATATTGGTAATTACTTTTTTATGAATAGTAGCATGTAATGTATGATGACAAGTTTGAAAATAAAATCTCACAAAATGACTAGTTTGATGTTATTGTACAGTTCCACACTAGGTTCACCATAACAAAGTTGTCAAACCAGTTTCTCATTATTTTAGATGAGATGTCAGAGGTGGGACCAGGTATCGAACCCAGGCCATCTGCATGCTTTAGGACCGTGTTAGCCCACTTAGCTAAAAGGCCTATGTATTTGCTCTGGGAGCTAACGTGAGCCCTCAGGTCTACAGGGCTAGTCCTAACAAGCTTGTTCACTGAACTACCTCTGTTTTCTAGTGGTCGCTAAATGTCCCATGGCACTCGAGTTGAGTAGAAGTCTAAACCCTAGTGTACTTCCCAACCTGGTCACCATACCACTATGGCCACCTAATCATCCAGGCCTTCAATGGTATTGTATAGCATTAAATACCTGTAAATTACAATGGAAAGGAGTTGCATGCATGAGCTGTCATGAATGTGAGACCTGTCATGAATATTTGTATTCAAAATGGTTGCCATTATCTCAATGTCTACAATCCTGTATCTGACCACACTGTCACACTTACTAGACCAAACCCATCCCAGGTTGCATATAAAAACAGACATTTAAAGGTCAAATTTTGTGAGGACTATCTGGGAGGGGTTTGAGTGGGGAGAGAACTGAAAATGAACTGTTATTGGCAGAGGTTTGGAACCTTCTTATTGGTCCATTATTGCCGTGTTCACGCGCTAGTCGAAACTTGAAAATGTCCGACTTGCTAATTGGTTGAACACGACGTGTATAATAACTACAACCAGTTAGCAAGTCGGTTGTTTCAGAGTTCCTACTAACAACTAATTTACTGCATGGTGATGTCACCATGGAAGGCCAAAACTCCATCCCACAAAAACAGGCTGAGCTTTCAAGTGGTCTTTTCAAACGGCTCTCTCACTAAAAAGGAAAATTATGAAAAGGCTCAATTTCACAGTATTATTTCAACCTCAGAGTGGAAATGTATATAAAACATAGAAAAATCATGTTTTTGACTGCACTGGACCTTTAAGGTTGGCTATTTTCTTGTTTTGACACGTTGAGTGTCAATGTTCTAATTCATGAGACCATGAGTGTGTTATTCTGAGACTGAAAATGGGTTATTTATATGTGGGCTGTTCATTGCCTGTTGGTCCTCTGTAGATCACTATAGTTCGTTTTAGAAGTTTCCCAACTGTTTGGGTTACAGATAAACAGATCCAGACTTTGACCTCTGTCTGTTTAAAACCAGCCTGACTACTGAGCATCACACACATTCTGACACACAGACTTCTGATCGGTAAGAACTATCACTCCTCACATATTCTTACTCTAGCATGATACACATGGACATAACTTCTCACGTTAGAGAACCTTCTCCATTTCCACAGGGAGAACGGCACCAGGGTGTTAGTGTGACTCAGATATACTATTGTGTATCTCATCTCAGTTCTATCTTACATCACTATGCTCACATTGTGGTTCAGGCAATGGTGGACACGGTTACAGACTGTACTAATCTACTGGAACAAACTACATTTAAACTGTAAAGCTGAAGCTGAAAGAAGTAGCAGATGGGGGGGGGGGGGGATTCTGATTTGATCAGCATGATCTCAGACCACTCAACCTGTTAGGCATTGTACTATAACTTTAATACAATACTGTATCACGTGACAGAGGATTATGATGTTAATCAGTAATGTGTTCCCATAAAGCCAGCCTGTGACTGTCATATAGTTGGATCAGCTATTTAGGTATAGAAACTAGGTTCTTATAGAGTTATGTTATGAAAGGTTCAGAAAGAGTTCAAAATGTTTGAAAGAGACTGAGAGAAAAGAGAGGATTTGCCTGTTTTAACTGAATATTTTGGGTATATTATCTCATATGTCACACATCTGAGTCCCCTGTGCTGAGTTAATGAATTCAAACATGAGTGATAATCAGTAACACACCATTAAGACTTAGTCATGGTGATTTGCAACTGACACCAGGTCAACTGGGTCATACTCAGAGATCTATAGCGATGGTTTAGCCTCTAGAGCTGGACACCATGTTGCTACCTCATATAACATTTATGATGTGTGTTTCTGTGTGCCTGTCTGTCTGCCAGTTTGCCTGCCTTTCAGAACCTCTGGACTGAACCATGAGTTCTTGCGTGACCCTGTCGTCAGGGCATAAGATTCCCCTGGTGGGGCTGGGAACATGGAAGAGTGCCCCTGGACAGGTCAAAATGCTATTCTCATTCAAAAAACTAACATCCACACAGATAACCTAAACCTTAACGTGTGTGTTGACTATCTGTGTCACTGTAGGTGAAGCAGGCGGTGCTGACGGCTCTAGACTGTGGCTACAGACACATTGATTGTGCTGCTGCGTACAGTAATGAGCAGGAGGTCGGGGAGGCACTGGCTCTGAGGCTGGGACCAGGAAAGGTGAGCCACACATACTTTTTGATCAGAGCATTAGGAAAACCCTTCTGGAAAGCTGTGCATGTATGTGTGTGTGTTGATCCCCTGTTTTGGCCCCCAGGCCCTGCGTCGTGAGGCTGTATTTCTGACCTCTAAGCTGTGGAACACCCAGCATCACCCTGACGATGTAGAGACAGCCTGTAGGAAGAGTCTAATACACCTGGGACTGAACTACCTGGACCTCTACCTCATGCATTGGCCCATGGCCTTCCAGTGAGCAACACACACACCCCTACTCGCACCTCAATATGACTGCACATCTCAACAAACACACTTGTACTAGAAACCCGTCCCAGACATGTTATGGTCCTCTGAGCTGCCTGTGTGTTCTCCAGGCGTGGGACAGAGCTGATGCCTAAGCGGGCCGATGGGAGTGTGTGTTACGATGACATACACTACCAGGAAACCTGGGTTGCCATGGAGAGCCTAGTTGATAAGGGGCTGGTCCGAGCCATCGGTCTGTCCAACTTCAACGCCAGACAGACAGACGATATCATCAGCATCGCCAAACACAAGCCTGTAGTCAACCAGCTATGGGACTGTGTGTGTACAGTATGTCTGTGTAATATTCTCTGACTATGTGTGTGTTGCTTTGTCTTTGTAGGTGGAGTGTCACCCATACCTGTCCCAGGCTGAGTTGCTGAGTCACTGCAGGTACGTTTGTGTGTGTGTAAGTTAGTGTGTAGTGGTGTGTGTGCCCCTGTGTATGTCTGTAGGTTTGTGTAACTGTGTGTGTGTATTCCACGGTTGTAGGTGTGTGTGTGTGTGTAATAGTTTGCGTATGTTCCAGGTCGGTAGGTGTATGTGTGACGGCCTACAGCCCCCTGGGTAGCGGTGACAGGCCCTGGGCCTCGCCTGATGAACCCTGCCTGCTGCAGGATCCTGGACTGGGGGCTATCGCCCTCCGCCACAGCATGACCCCTGCTCAGGTCATACTCAGGTAACACAGTACACTGTAACACACAAACATCTCTGTGTAACTAGCCACAGTGTAATGAGCAATTCTCAGGTGTGTGTCTGTCTGTGTCTCCAGGTGGCAGGTACAGAGAGGGGTAGTCTGCATCCCCAAAAGTGTCACCCCCTCCAGGATCCAGCAGAACATACAGGTGAGGACAGTGCCATCTAGTGGAATGAATACCAAATGACCTGCATGATTTTTGACCAGTTTGGAAACTTCTAACCTCTTCCCCAAAATGCGACTTTTCGCGAGTCTAGGAAGCTACGGGTTACAATTCTGTGCAGCTACTGGGATTGTTTTCTAGATTGGGTGTTTGTGTCTGATTGACAGGTGTTTGACTTCTCTCTGTCGGATGAAGACATGAAGCAGATGGAGTCATTCAGCAGAAACGAGAGGTACATCGTCCCATCTGTGAAGGTAAGTTCCGATTGTCTCAGATAAGACCTCAGGGTGCATGTCAATAGTCTTATACGGCCTCCTCACCTGGTCACAACTAGACAGGTGAAGGAGAGTAGATGAGGATGCCATATGAGACTACTAAGATGCAGCCAAATTTAGCTGAGTTTCAGTTGAGACATGGGGTTTTCCGGTGGTACAGAATGGAACTGTGTGTTCTCTTCACAGAGGGACGGAAAGAGAGTGTGGAGGGACGCAGAGCACCCCCATTTCCCCTTCAATGAGCCGTACTGACCCCACATCTAGACACAGATCAACTGACCCTACGACGAGACAGATCTACTGACCCCACATCTAGAGACAGATCTATTGGCCCCACATCTAGAGACAGATCTACTGTTCCCACATCTAGAGACAGATCTACCGACCCCACATCTAGAGACAGATCTACTGACCCCACATCTAGAGACAGATCTACTGACCCCACATCTAGAGACAGATCTACTGACCCCACATCTAGAGACAGATCTACTGACCACACATCTAGAGACAGATCTACCGACCCCACATCTAGAGACAGATCTACCGACCCCACATCTAGAGACAGATCTACCGACCCCACATCTAGAGACAGATCTACCGACCCCACATCTAGGGACAGGTCTACCGACCCCACATCTAGAGACAGGTCTACCGACCCCACATCTAGACACAGATCTACCGACCCCACATCTAGAGACAGATCTACCGACCCCACATCTAGAGACAGATCTACCGACCTCACATCTAGAGACAGATCTACCGACAGAAGTTTACATACACTCAATTAGTATTTGATAGCATTGCCTTTAAATTGTTTAACTTGGGTCAAATGTTTTGGGTAGCCTTCCACAAGCTTCCCACAATAAGTTGGGTGAATTATGGCCCATTCCTCCTGACAGAGCTGGTGTAACTGAGTCAGGTTTGTAGGCCTCCTTGCTCGACACACGCTTTTTCAGTTCTGCCCACAAACTTTCTGTAGGATTGAGGTCAGGGCTTTGTGATGGCCACTCCAATACCTTGACTTTGTTGTCCTAAAGCCATTTTGCCACAACTTTGGAAGTATGCTTGGGGTCATTGTCTATTTGGAAGACCCATTTGCGACCAAGCTTTAACATCCTGACTGATGTCTTGAGATGTTGCTTCAATATATCCACATAATTTTCCTCCCTCATAATGCCATCTATTTTGTGAAGTGCACCAGTCCCTCCTGCAGCAAAGCACCCCCACAACATGATGCTGCCACCCCTGTGCTTCACGGTTGGGATGGTGTTCTGCTTGCAAGCCTCCCCCTTTTTCCTCCAAACATAACGATGGTCATTATGGCCAAACAGTTCTATTTTTGTTTCATCAGACCAGAGGACATTTCTCCAAAAGTACGATATTTGTCACCCTGTGCAGTTGCAAACCGTAGTCTGGCTTTTTTTATGGCGGTTTTGGAGCAGTGGCTTCTTCCTTGCTGAACGATATAGGACTTGTTTTTACTGTGGATCTAAATACTTTTGTACGCGTTTCCTCCAGCATCTTCACAAGGTCCTTTGCTGTTTTGGGATTGATTTGCACTTTTCACGCCAAAGTACGTTTATCTCTAGGAGACAGAACGCGTCTCCTTCCTGAGCGGTATGGCGGCTGCGTGGTCCCATGGTCTTTATACAGATGAACGTGGTACCTTCAGGCATTTGGAAATTGCTCCCAAGGATGAACCAGACTTGTGGAGGTCTACAATTTTTTTGGAGGTCTTGGCTGATTTATCTTGATTTTCCCATGATGTCAAGCAAAGAGGCACTGAGTTTGAAGGTAGGCCTTGAAATACATCCACAGGTACACCTCCAATTGACTCAAATGATGTCAATTAGCCTATCAGAAGCTTCTAAAGCCATGACATTTTCTGGAATTTTCCAAGCTGTTTAAAGGCTTAGTGTATGTAAACTTCTGACCCACTGGAATTGTGATACAGTGAATTAATCTGTCTAAACAATTTTTGGAAAAATAACTTGTCATACACAAAGTAGATGTCCTCATCGACTTGTCAAAACTAAAGTTTGAGTGGTTGAAAAGAGTTAATGACTCCAACCTGAGTATGTAAACTTTTGACTTCAACTGTATACACACCATACTAAATTATCCAGAATTCAATATTAGCGTGAAAATGTTTTTGCTACTAATCCTTGATATTGTCCCACTCCAACTGTTCTGATGTATGCATATCTAATCTGTGAGATCATTGGACAAATAAAGAAAGCATTTGGTCATCCCTCCCTTCAGTCCTTGAAGTAACCAGAGCCAGGAGAGATGGATAGGTGAAAGCAGAAGAGTGGGGTTAGGCTACACATAAACACACAGGGCCAATACACTGCTCAGTATTTGGTTTAATGGTTGTCATAACATTCAATTTACATGAAACTTTGTCAAAAGTACAGAAGTTGTAGAAAAACCACATTCACAGCACCATGCCAATGCTCACTTCCTACTTTAGCCCAGAGACCCTGCAGTTTCTCTGATTGACAGGCATTAGATCAAGATGGCATTACCTATAGGCAGGGAACAACCACTACAGTATCAACCTGTCCTGACAGATTCCTTCAATGTCCACATATCACAGCTGGCAAAAAGTGGACGGGGTCTCGATTTGACAGTCCTGAATAGATGTATCATGTTACGTGCCAGACTGATAGGTCCCTCAACGCAGCGCTGAAACACACTGGTACTGAGTAGCAGCACCTCATTTCACCATTAAAATATTGCGGCATTTCTGCTCCTAAATATAAACCCTACTGGCACCCAAAACCAGAATGTATTTCACCCCATTAAGCACTGCATACAGTGCCACTCCCAGTATACGATCCACAGCAGAACAGTCATTTACAAAACCTATTATAAAGGTTCATAGAAATAATATTCTCTGTTAATCCTGTGGACACCAGCAGCCATTACAATAGTTATTCACATTGAGTATGAATCCTGGTACTTGACAGGTCCATAGGGTTTCTGTAGGAATGGGGGAGCCGTGTGTGTGTGTGTCTTCAGATTAAGGCACTTACCAGTCCCTCAGCGAGTCGTGGAGAGCTTAATGGCAGTTATTAAAGACTCAGTCATTCCCTCAGACAGAGACCACAGGGAGCAAAGCACCTATAGATGAACGTCCTGAGGTACCAATATGATGACCCATAGTGGATTACACACAGCTGGGCCTCAGCCAGTCAGATGGTCTGAACCAGACATAGATACAACAAACTGTACATGTTAAAACCAACAAGCAATTATAACAAGCAAATCCAAACTATGTTACTGGTTAGGCACTGGGAGGAGGTGGGGGTAGTAGCTGCTGTCGTAGCAGTGGCCTTGTCCAGCAGATAACCTACACAGTTCACACATGATGCTTTATTAAACATTTGAAACAGATTATTGGGGTAAAATAGGGGAGCAAAGACTGAAGCTGCTGGTTGGGTGTAGATAAACAAAATAATCCACTTTCAACTTTCCTCTGTAAAATCCTAGACAATCTTCTCTTTCAAATAAAGTGTTCCTGTCATCCCATCCATAAGAAGATGAGGAAAGGCAGGGGGATGTATAAAACCCTTGATAAATCTGTAGGAAAAAAAAAGAGCATTAAGAAAAGTTCTGGTAAAAGCCAAAGCTGAGCCGAGCCATTCCTCCGTATCACTCCGCCATGTCCGTGTGTGTGCTTGGGCAGAAAGATAAAAAAATATAATAAAAACAACCTTACACTGCAGTTCCTCTTGGCACTTCAGTCATTCCTAGAAAATAAATAAAACTTTCCCTTCAAAATATAATTGTCCGTGGGCGAGGTGTTGTCCTAAGACTGGGGCAGGTGTTGTCTGATGATCTCTCTGGACTGGGGAGGGATCCTGTCTGGGAAGCGAACCGCGAACTCCACTATGAGGTCGCCGCGCTGGGTGGGGCTCTTAGGGAGGGGCAGGCCCTCCCCCCTCAGCCTCTTTACCGTCCCTGGCTTTATGACATCATGGCAGGGTAGCGGGATGACGCGGTTATCTAGGGTGGGAATGTTCACCGTACAGCCACACAGCGCCTGGGGGAGGGGGATATGAGAGGGTTTACTATTGTATCATACGACTCAAACATGTTCACTATATGACTGGTTCATTACAACAGTGTTCTTCAATCCGTTCCTCTGGGAAATCAAGGTGTTGTACATATGTTCTATTCAAACCTGATATGAAAAACAAAGTAATCGGCTGTTAGTTAATTCAGTGATTAAGGATAGGTGATAACGTGTTTCAGGAGCTATGGACGTAGAACACTAGTATATGTTCTAGTTCAGCAGTCTAGAACACAGGTTCAGCTGGAAAACATTAGATAGAGTGAAACAGAATGACATCAGCTACAATGGATCACTCCCTCTCTGACACTAAAACGTGTTTCCTAGTCTTTCCAGGTGTGTGGTTCCTGTATAGGGTTGGTAGGTTATAGAGTGCACAGGAGGCTAATTTTGGAGAGTGGTCTCATTTTGACAGCTAATGAAGACAGGAATCAGCTGAGGTCATAAATAGTTGGACAGTTTGTCAGAGGGGCTGGGACACAGTCTCTTCTCCTTATCATAGTGCCTATTGAATGCAGGGAGAGCAGTGAGAAATAGAATGGGTTCGAGGAATGAAACCTGAGCAACAAAGTAGTAGGATGAAGTGTCCCATAGCCACTGATATAAGGTAAGTTTTGCACCCTAATTGTCAAGCTTAAAATTGAGTAAGAGTAACATTAAACTGATCCTAGACCAGCAACTGCTACCCAGAGCAGGCAGCACACCATACTAACTCCAACCCTAACCTAGACAGGTTGCCATGATGCTGGAGGCACACAGACAGCTAACCCAAGGCCAGTTTAATTATATAAGCCTCAGCTCAGACAAGGGAGCACCAAAATAATGTAGTCCACTCCTAAGTGCGAACTCTGATTAAGTGCAGTTAGGCCTACAATTTCAGTCCCAATTTAATAACATGATACTATTTCATTGCGTGTTCCAGTTTAGTACTTACAAGTTGGCCAATCAGGTGTCAGTCCCATTTCACAGCTGCCCCATTCGGTGTTTACCATCCCCCACAACCTCAACCCCCCCCCCACCCCTCAATATAAGGCATCCAACTGTTATCACTAAGCGTTATCACATGCATATGTTGTCTAAGCCAATGCAGAGAGCATATCTCTCTGTAATATCAGAAGTCAAGTTCCTCTTAAAGCTCTGCAGCTAGAGTTAGCGATCGCCTGCTAAGTGTGGATGGGGTGTCGTGTGTGTTTCCTTCCTGTTCTCCACACTGACACCAAATGTCAAACTGTCCTGATTTAGAGAGAACAGCTGGAGAGAGAGCAGGGCTTGAACCCTGCAGTTACAGGGCAAGGCCACTGGCTCCTGTAACAAAGATACAGAACAGTCATATGGAGAAGCAGTGGTGTAAAGTACTTAAGTAAAAATACTTGAAAGTACTACTTAAGTAATTTTGGGGTATCTGTAATTTATTTTACTATTCATATTTTTAACAACTTTTACTTCACTACATTCCAAAAGAAAAATGTACTTTTTACTCAAAACATTTTAAAACGCTTAGCAAGACTGTGAATTTGACCATTTTCTCACTTATCAAGAGAACATGCCTGGTCATCCCTAATTCCGCTGATCTGGCATACTCACTAAAGACCAAAGCTTTTGTTTGTACATGATGTCAGTGTTGGCGTGCCCCTGACTATCCATACACTTCAAACAAGAAAATAGTGCCATCTGGTTTGCTTATTATAAGGTATTTTAAATGAGTCATACTTTTGATACTTAAATCTATTTAAAACCAAATACTTTGACTTTTAACAAATCTGGTTCATACTGTAGGCACATGATAACTGCATACAATGCTGCAGTTGGAGGGACATAAATTAGGTTACTTACATTGCCTACCAAAGCCCCTGGTATAATGTACATTTGCTGAAGCATTATGACAACTCAACGGTAGGGTTTAACTGAGCTAGGCCTTCTGATAAGTAATTGTCTCAACGCAGCCTTAATGCTGTGAAAGGGGAGGGTGGGGGTTGTTCTGGCTATCATAATTTGCATAGGCTTTCTAGGGCACACCAGGGCTTTTGGCAGATACGTGACTTCACACTCCAGAGCATATGGTATTTACTTCGCCACCATGGCCTTTTTTTAATTACTTTCACCTCATTTGCTCACATCGTATACAGACTCGCCTGGTGGAGTGCATGTCTCTTCACAGTCAACATTGTGATGTTTCATCAGTTTTTTAAAAACCTGATTTTACTGCTCAGCTCACTTGAATTACGGTACTTGATGTGGAAGAGAGTTCATGTAGTCATGGCTCTATCTATGTAATACTGTGCATTTCCCAGAGTCTGTTCTGGACTTGGGGCCCGTGAAGAGCCGCTTGGTAACGAACACATTTAGCATCTGCTGGCTTCCACGCAAAGCATACAAGCCAAATGCAGATCTTTGGAACAGCTACTTTTGAAAAAGTCTCAAATCCATATAATATAGCCTACACCATCACAATAAATCCATTATTTATTTTAGACAGGTCTAAAGAAACCTGATATTTTTATTTTATTTCACCTTTATTTAACCAGGTAGGCAAGTTGAGAACAAGTTCTCATTTACAATTGTGACCTGGCCAAGATAAAGCAAAGCAGTTCGACACATACAACAGAGTTACACATGGAGTAAAACAAACATACAGTCAATAATACACGATGTGAGCAAATGAGGTGAAAGTAATAAAAAAAAAAGGCCATGGTGGCGAAGTAAATAAAATATAGCAAGTAAAACACTGGAATGGTAGATTTGCAGTGGAAGAATGTGCAAAGTAGAAATAAAAATAATGGGAATGACATGAAGATGAAGAAAATGTTGTCAATTTCAGAAGAACAGAATAGTTGTCCTTATGCTAGGCCCTGATCTGCCTCTGACATATGGCTGTGGGCTGCACTAGTTCATTTTGAGGACAAGGTTTGCTTAGAATTCCGTAGCATTATTTTATATTATGAAGAATGAAATTGAACGATAAAATAGAAAGGATATTTTCTCAATGATTTACGGGAGTGCACATATGCGACTATTGTGTTGAGTGGTTAACAAACAGGTACTCCTATATGCTTCATTTAGAGTTATTAATGTAACTATAGTTGTGATACAAATGTTGGGCTATGTGTTAAGATTTTTAATACATTCTAAGGCTGCATGATGCATCTAACAATGATTTGAAATAATTGCATGAAAGGCAATTTGTGCAGGCTGTACACACTTCACCAGTCTCTCATTCACAATTTTACAATTTGACATGCCTCGATTTTCCCGGCAGCATCCCCTTTGTATGGCCGTAATGCTCCCTAAATAAACACCGACCAGTGGCGGTGGTGCCCTTGGGCTGAATATAATAATTATAATTCCCTTCTCCCGGCTGCGTGTGCCGAAGCACCTCTCACTCACATGGCTCTCCATCACGTGATTGGGTCTCTCACAGACAACAAGTGAAGACCAACACATCGGGGACGCAACTCCGCACATCCTTATCCATTTCCACAGCCCTGCAACTTGACCAAGTCACCTTCACCCAAATCCAGATAGCTGATGTTCTGAAAGAGCTGCAAATCTGGACCCCTACAAATCAGCAGGCTAGACAATCTGGACCCTCTCTTTCTAAAATTATCCGCCGAAATTGTTGCAACCCCTATTACTAGCCTGTTCAACCTCTCTTTTGTATCGTCTGAGATCCCCAAAGATTGGAAAGCAGCAGCGGTCATCCCCCTCTTCAAAAGGGGGAGACACTCTAGACCCAAACTGCTACAGACCTATATCTATCCTACCCTGCCTTTCTAAGGTCTTCGAAAGCCAAGTTAACAAACAGATCAACGAACATTTCGAATCCCACCTTCTCCGCTATGCAATCTGGGTTCCGAGCTGGTCATGGGTGCACCTCAGCCATGCTCAAGGTCCTAAATGATATCTTAACCGCCATCAATAAGAGTCAATACTGTGCAGCTGTATTCATCGATCTGGCCAGGGCTGTCGACTCTGTCAATCACCACATTCTTATCGGCAGACAACAGCCCTGGTTTCTCAAATGACTGCCTCGCCTGGTTCACCAACTACTTCTCAGACAGTGTCAAATCGGAGGGCCTGTTCTCTGGACCTCGGGCAGTCTCTATGGGGGTGCCACAGGGTTCAATTCTCGAGCCGACTCTCTTCTCTGTATACATCAATGATGTCGCTCTTGCTGCTGGTGATTCTCTGATCCCCATCTACGCAGACAACACCATTCTGTATACTTCTGGCCCTTCTTTGGACACTGTTAACTAACCTCCAGACGAGCTTCAATGCCATACAACTCTCCTTCCGTGGCCTCCAACTGCTCTTAAATGCAAGTAAAACTAAATGCCTGCTCTTCAACCGATCGCTGCCCACACTTATCCTGACTTCGGCAATGTAATTTACAAAATTGCCTCCAACACTCTACTCAGCAAATTGGATGTAGTCTATCACAGTGCCACCAAAGCCCCATATACTACCCACCACTGCGACCTGTATGCTTTCGTTGGCTGGCCCTCGCTTCATATTCGTCGCCAAACCTACTGGCTCCAGGTCATCTATAAGTCTTTGCTAAGTAAAGCCCCGCCTTATCTCAGCTCACTGGTCACCATAGCAGCACCCACTCGTAGCACGTGCTCCAGCAGGTTTTTGTCATTAGTCACCCCCAAAGCCAATTCCTCCTTTGGCCGCCTTTCCTTCCAGTTGTCTGCTGCCAAAGACTGGAACGAACTGCAAAAATCACTGAAGCTGGAGACTCATATCTCCCTCATTAACTTTAAGCACCAGCTGTCAGAGCAGCTCACAGATCACTGCACCTGTACATTTCCCATCTGTAAATAGCCCATCCAACTACATCATCCCCATACTGTTATTAATTTTGCTCCTTTGCACCCCAGTATCTCTACTTGTACATATATCACTCCAGTGTATAATTGCTATATTGTAATTATTTTGCCACTATGGCCTATTTATTGCCTTACCTCTTTTATCCTACCTCATTTGCACACACTGTATATACACTTTCTATTGTATAATTGACTGTGTTTGTTTATTCCATGTGTAACTGTGTTGTTGTATGTGTCGAACTGTTTTGCTTTATCTTGACCAGGTCGCAGTTGCAAATGGGAACTTGTTCTCAACTAGCCTACCTGGTTAAATAAAGGTGAAATAAAATAAAACAATTCCAAGGTGCATATTGAAGATACTGGAAGAATTGTCCACATTTACTTTTCATCAGCCAACAAGATGAGTAGGCCTAACGAACAGCAAAAGTACTAGCGGATGTCAATGTAGTATCCCCCATCGTACAAAAGTTGACCTATTCTGTGGGAAAAATAAATATTCCAAAACAGTCTGGGACAGTTGTGGACGCGATAGATCCCAAATGAAAACAACCAGTCACATCCTATTTTTTTTTAAGCACTGAGGCTGACCCAACAGATCAGAACTTTTAGCTTAAAATAACTATTAGGCTATTTCTTCACATTATAAGCTCAGCAATGCCCACATGGCAGTAGGCTATAAGCACTAATGTTCCATTAGCGGGAAAACACCATTCTCAAATGTGACCGTAAATGCGATTATGCATGTAATGCTTTTTAGTGAAAATTATTATAGTATTATTATAGTGAAAATGATCTTCCCCAAACTTGAAACTCACGTGCTGTGTATGTATGCCAGTTACTCTACACCCTTTGTAAAGCTGATTAATGTGCTTAATTTTAAGAAGTTATTTGGCCACTTTAGTTGTGACAACCATTATCAAAACATATAGGCCTATGGGCTAGGCTACATGAGGTGTGCAATTATGATTTTGAAAAGGCATTTGTTGTTTCTTGCCCTACTGCACACAAGCTGGGCATCAATCACAAGTGATAGGCTAATATTGTCACCCATCAGACTAGTCTTGATTTAATCTCGTCTTTACATATACTAAATAATACGTGGGAAATTTGAATTAGAATGGACCATTATCATGCACCTGTCTCAACAGGGGGAAGAAATACATGTCATTTATGCACTTAAATAGCGAATGGAGGACATTTTTCCCATGGTTCATTTTCATGCCAGCCTGGTGAGCTATACTCCTGATTTAAAAAATATTTAACGAGGCAAGTCAGTTAACTGTTGTAACTACCCATCCCGTGTCCGGGATCATTGTCATCATCTTACACCAATTAGCATAACGCAACGGACATAAATATTACTAGAAAATATTCCTATTCATGAAATCACAAGTGAAATATATTTAAACACAGCTTAGCCTTTTGTTAATCGCCCTGTCATCTCAGATTTTGAAAATATGCTTTACAGCCAAAGCAAGACAAGCATTTGTGTAAGTTTATCGATAGCCTAGCATAGCATTATGTCCAGCTAGCAATAGGCAACTTGGTCACAAAAATCAGAAAAGCAATCAAATTAAATTGTTTACCTTTGATGAGCTTCGGATGTTTTCACTCACGAGACTCCCAGTTAGATAGCAAATGTTCTTTTTTTCCAAAAATATTATTTTTGTAGGCGAAATAGCTCCGTTTGTTCTTCGGGTTTGGCTGAGAAATCGACCATAAATTGCGGTCACGAAAACGCGAAAAATATTCCAAATTAGCTCCATAATATCAACAGAAACATGGCAAACGTTGTTTATAATCAATCCTCAAGGTGTTTTTCAAATGAAACTACGTCAAAATGCTGTAGACACCTTGGGGAATACGTAGAAAAAAGAATCTGGTTGATAGCCCATTCACTGCTCAATAGGGACGCATCGGAACGCAGAGCTTTCAAAACGAGTCACTTCTGGATTGGATTTTTCTCAGGCTTTCGCCTGCAATATCAGTTCTGTTATACTCACAGACAATATTTGTACAGTTTTGGAAACTTGAGTGTTTTCTATCCTAAGCTGTCAATTATATGCATATTCTAGCATCTTGTCCTGACAAAATATCCCGTTTACTACGGGAACATTATTTTTCCAAAAATTAAAATAAGTTAAGAACAAATTCTTATTTACAATGACGGCTTCCTGTGGGGACAAACCCGGATGACGCTGGGCCTATTGTGCGAACCAGGGTTCTGTAGTGACGCCTCTAGCACTGACATGCTGTGCCTTACACCAATGTGCCACTCAGGAGCCCTATTATAAAGAGAAGTAACATGCTTAATATTAGGAAAGTTTAGAAATATATATAGTAGGCCTAGCCTATACAGTTGTGGCCAAAAGTTGAGAATTACACAAATATTAATTTTCAAAGTCTGCTGCCTCAGTTTTCATGATAGCAATTTGCATATACTCCAGAATGTTATGAAGAGTGATCAGATGAATTGAAATTAATTGCAAAGTCCCTCTTTGCCATGCAAATTAACTGAATCCCCCAAAAACATTTCCACTGCATTTCAGCCCTGCCACAAAAGGACCAGCTGACATCATGTCAGTGATTCTCTCGTTAACACAGGTATGAGTGTTGACGAGAAAAAAAGAAAAAAAAGAAAGTTTAATCATTTTTATAATAAGGCTGTAATGTAACATAATGTAGAAAAAGTCAAGAGGTCTGAATACAGCAACACCTCCCCCATTGACATTCCTGTCTTCTATAGATGTGATAACTTTGGGCCTGTTATTTTTAGACCAAAAGCCTACGTAGAACATCGGGACTGAAACTAGCCAGCGTAGCTAGCATAGGGTCTAACCAAGCTATCATAAGGCCAAAACTCAGCCAGCTAACAGAGTTTAAAACCAACCAGCACAGCTAACAGAGTGTATAAACCCAGGAAGCCAATTAACAGAGGCCCAGTGCCAGAACTCTATAATCATACCTCCCATAGCTGCTGGATGGAAGCAAAGCTCCCTGGCAGTAGAAATGAAAGCTGTATTTGCTTTGGATACTAATTCAGATGACCCAGTTCACTAATAACCTCTCCCTCCAACAACTCCCCTTCCTCCCTCCGGTCTATTTCCTTCCCTGGATCGAAGTTAACATACTAAATCTGTGCATTTCCGGAAAAAAGCAACTTTGTAATTTAACACTGCACATTCCACCAACTGAACTGCCTCTTTACTGCATGCATTAACTCTCATAACTAAAACATATTTATGGCAGTTTGTGACACTAAGATAACTGTTTGACAGAAAGTAAGGACTACTGGTTAACATGCCCATTTGAGCACCTTGTGTAAACTAATATGTACACAACAAGCACCATTCGAGGATCTGTTATTAGCCAGCCCATTAATATAGGCAGCAGATGAATGGCAGCTATTTTGGAACTATAAAAGAGTGTTTCATTTCACAGGCTGGTCACAGCTGAGCACACATGGAGAGCTTTAATTAAATAAACTGTCTGTCAGAGTACCACCTTAACTACACAATCCTGCTCTCTCTCTCTGTAGGCGTGTGTGCATGTATGAAAGAGAAAAAAAGAGAGCTGTCTAAGTGTATAAATGCTTTATTGTCTGTTTAAACAGCAGATGACTTAGTTAGCTTTTTTTAATGAGCACAACAGTCGTTATAGTGCTATCATAAAGGAAGCCATATGAGGCAGGACAGGGTAGAGTGTGAGTGGCCCTGTCACACAGGGATAACACATTCCTCCATGCTCACTCACACTGCAGTGCCAGAGATACATTCTGCACAGCACTCAGTCTGCCCAGCCAGGGCTCAACTCAATCCACAGAGACTGGAGGGATGTGATGAGCTAGGTAGTGTATTCATTAGAGGAACAGATCCTTTTAGGCGCAGTACCGATGTGTGACTGCACACAGACATCTCCCGGCACTGCCCAAAAACTAGTGTTAGAAACATGAACACCAGTGTACTGCTGTTAGAGGTGCCTGAGGCTCTGAGTCAGAGAGAGTGAGTAGGAAAGAGAGAGAGATGTGACTTCTGATGATGCACTTTATTAGAACATCCTCACTTACTAAAATAATACTAACACACACACACACACACACAGTTCCCTTGTGAAAACCTAGAGGTAGATAGAGAGTGAGTGTTGTTTAAAATAAAAAATAAATCCTATTGTCTAAACAGGGTAATACCACAGGCCTCCAGTTCTGTGTGAGTGTTCTGTCAGGTATTTGTGGATAGAGGGAGAGTGAAAGAGGCAGAGAGAAAAAAAAAGGTGGTGTTTTGTAGTCTGGACAAAGCAATGCCACAGGCAGCCAGTTTTCTGTGAAGGTATTTGTGGAGATAGGCTGTGTGAGAAAGAAAGAAAGACAGTGACAGGCAGACAGAGCAACAGACAG
Organism: Oncorhynchus mykiss; assembly: GCF_013265735.2. NCBI lineage: Eukaryota > Metazoa > Chordata > Actinopteri > Salmoniformes > Salmonidae > Oncorhynchus > Oncorhynchus mykiss. The sequence goes on from NC_048575.1 coordinate 60,954,339, forward strand.
ATCCTACCTCCTTCAGACTGATATTGCAGGTGTAGATGATATTGGAGCTGTCCCTCCTAAAGTGGGCATGTCCTTTGTCTTTGAGCACAAAGGCGATGTCTGCTGGAATGTTCTCTGGCGTCTCGTCCCCCTCCTTAGGGAAGGTGATCTTGGTGCCCTCCTTCCATCCCCTTTTTATCACGATATTCAGGATCTTGTCCTCCGTCCGGCTGCTCCTGCCATCGGGGTTCAGCCTCCTCCTGGTGATCTTCATCCGCTTGGTGCAACCATGGAAGATCTCCTCCAGAGACACCTTCAGCTCATGGATCACCGGGGGGTCCTGCTGCCTCCTGGAACCCGCCAGACGTTCTGACTTCACTCCCCTCCTCCTGCCCCCGCCATTGCCAGGGAAGCCGTTGACCCCCCCGGGGAAGCCGAAATGTGTGAAAGAGGTGAAGGGGTCATCCTCATCCAAGTCGGTTTCCATGTCATGATCATTGTGGTGGTTGTGGACCTTGGAGTGGAAGCCGTTGGAGCGGTTATGGTGGTTGCGGTGCGGTCCGAAGAACATGTCGAAGGGGTTGGAGCCGCCAAAGAAGGATGCGAAGGTGGCGTGGGGGTCCCCATGGAAGGTGTAGTGGTATGACCCACCAGGAACCCCAGACTGACCACTACTGCCCCCCGCCTTCAGACCTGACAGAGGGAGAGAGACAGGGCTGTGAGTACACACTCACCACACACACACTCACCCAGATGGAGATGTTAGGAGGGAGTTTGAGGAGCGGAGGCCCTGGAGCCATGAGCAGCAGTCAGAGAGAACCCACGTGGGCGAGAGTTCCCATAGGATCGGGGGGGGGGGTGGTCTAGCAAAGGATTTGCTGCTACAGAAACTGATAAGACTACCCGCAGCTTAACACACACACCACCTCAATGTCATTCTTATCTCTGCCACCTCATGGATTCGGGCCTATCTGAGAGATGGAAACACACTGTTGAAAGAGCCAGTCAGACAGGAGAGAACAGTTAGACAGGAGAGAACAGTTAGACAGTAGAGAACAGTTAGACAGTAGAGAACAGTTAGACAGTAGAGGCAGAAGGGTGAGGTAGGGAGGACAGATAAATAAGGAAAAGAGTCTGCTCAGTGTTCTCGCTCTCACACAATGACACACACACAGAGAAAGATAGAAGACTTCATGACACTTATAAATCACACCGACCACACTCAGAATAGTGAGCCTCTCTCTCTTACCCTCCTCTCCTAGCTGGTCGTAGATGACCCTCTTCTTGGGGTCACTCAGAACTTCATAGGCCTCAGCGATCTCTTTAAACTTATCCTCTGCATTAGCGTCTGTGTTCTTGTCTGGGTGGAACTTCAGTGCCATGCGGCGATATGCCTTCTTGATCTCCTCCTCGTTAGAACCCTTAGGAATACCCAGCATCTTATAGTAGTCCTTCCCCATGGCAACGACTTCTCACACCTGGCTCTCTGGAGGTAGAAGAAGAGTGTGAGAAAGGTTACTGGGTTAGGGATGCCCAGGGTTTTATAATAGTCCTTCCCCATGGCAACAACCTCTCACACCTGGCTCTCTGGTGAGACACCCACACCTATGTGAGTAAATAGGGGAGTATCCTAATGAATATAAGTATTTTCCCCATTGCAGATTAGATATATTTGTGGAACTTGCCATGTGGCTATAGTAATGTGGTATGGTTGTGTTGCCATGGCAGTGTAGTAAAAGCTCAAAGTTTGTGCATGTGAGGAATTTCCTTCCATCTGGCACTACACACTCAAGCACGCAGAGTGAGTGGGGTTACATGCTATAGCCTCGTGAAACTGCAGAGCTGTTGAATGACACTGACCATGCGCCTGTCAGTGTAGTAGAAAGTCTCTTACCTACATTCCTTGCGAGCTTCGTTGAATAAACTACACCATATGGTAGACTATAGGCCTATGTATAGTTGTTATTTAGGTGCTTTACTGTTTCGGTTTTTCATGTAGCCAAAATAACCTGCCCACACCGCTGTGAATCTCTACCGTAGAACGAGACACAGAAACGGCACAGGTCACTAGCTTTGCTTTAGAGCCGAATTTCACGAGCAATTGCAGTTCCACCAGAGACAATAACAACTCTCTCTCTCTGTGTGTGAATCGAACCTATCGATTGGCAAATGCAGAGGCGCAACACAGCCTTTAATAGGCTTTAATTAGCCTATGACAGCCGTGGAAACTGGCAGTAGCCGGCGCTGCGGACAAAAAACACTGGATGAGGGACGAAATTAAACGTTTCCTACCAGTGATCATTTTCAGCAGAACATTGGCAGATCAGACGAACATATCCCTCTCCTGCCCTGGTATCCCTCTACGGTCTTTATCATGTGCGGTCAGAGTTCAACCGCTGACGGGTCTGAAATAGCGGTCGTCACTAGTTAGCCTACAAAAGCCACAAAGTCTTAATTATGGCCAAACCCCGCCTATTTCTAAAATGGCTTAACCTTAACCACACGGCTAACCTTATGTTCATGTCTTTATTGAACATGCCGTGGGGAACCTTAAATTAAGACCAAAAAGCTAATTTTAACCTGAAATAGCCGGTGACCAAACAGAAGAACGCTCTGACGTTAACGGGGAAAAAATATTAACGTTTTACTGCCAATCAATGACTCCAAATCACATACCGTAGTTATGCGGTGTGTGACGTTCAATTAAATAGACCCTCGTCACTTTATTTCCACTTCCAATGTAAAAATGCACAGAAATACTGCGTACATAGACTACAACGGCCAGTCCTGCAGTGAAAAAAAATCAAATGCCTGTCTATAAACTGAAATAGTCAGAGAGTCTATAACTATGCCTACTTTCAGTAAGTTAGTCCGTAGGTGGGTCCAGTACCGTCTTACCTTGTCCGAGTGACTGTCTCTGGACTTCACTGACTGTTCTTCGCCGCTCCTCTGCGCGACAGCTGAGTATTTTACCAGTGGACTGTTCAATGCAGACTGTCAGCCACGGTGGACTCGCCCATCAATCGGTCGTACCCCCAATAATTTGTTGCACTGAGGAGTCGATTGATTTCAGTTATCAATTTATTGAATCCATTAGATCGATCCACTCATTGGTTTACTTTAGCTCCCAGGAATGAAGTTAACAGCCTGGAGTTTTGGACCATTGGACATTCCAGCTCTGCTTCTGTCTGAGAGAGCTGGGAATCCACTGTAAAATAAAACACTCCCTCTGTCTGTGAGTATGTCTGTGTGTTCTCCCAGGCAGATTTATCTAATGCCCGTGGATGGTGCTGGAGGCTGGGACAGTGTGTGTATATTGTGCGTGAGTAGGCTATGCCTGTGGTATAAACAGCGCGGCTACATGTGATCACTGGCACTCAGGGACTAGAACCTTCTTCACCCACACAAACGAGGAGGAGAGGAGACTTGAGATGCAGCGCCTGTCTCCTTCCCAACCTCCTGCTCTATATTAAACTCTCTCTTCTCTCTTTGAAGAGGATGTCATCAGTAGAGAGTTCTGCTGTCAGAATCTTTTCTTTAATATTTTGACCATTAAGCACATTACCCGCCTGCATAGCACTTATAGCACATTTAAGGGTTAATTATAGTTCATGTCAACATTATGCATTTCCAAGGAAAATCACTGCTCAGAATCCTCTAATATAATCAGTAAATGTACTTCCGAGAGGAGAAAGTAGAACCATTAAGAGGTAGGGGAGAAGAGGGAGATGGGTGGGATAGATGTAGAGCGAGCAATGCAGGTGGGCATGTCAGTCAAAGTAGACAGAGGGAAGGGGGAGAGAGAGGCAGAGGGAGCATCATAGAGAAAAAAAAGAGCAAGAACGAGAAAGTGGGCCCAGGATGAGTCTAGCTATAGCTTGAGTCATCCCTTTCTCTTGGGTGGTGAGGAGGTGTGAAATAAACAAGTAACTCAGTAGTAAAGAACAGAGCCTTTACACAGGTGTCTGGTCATATACCATAGTACATCTCCTGTTGACATTTCCTGAGATATTCCCCTGTGGCCAGCTGGGTTTTCCTGTGGCAACAGAGACCCTGTAAATCGGACAAGTCTGTGGGTAGGTATATGTGTGTTTTGCTATAGACATACAGTGGCAAGAAAAAGTATGTGAACCCTTTGGAAATACCTGGATTTCTGCATAAATTGGTCATTCAATTTTATCTTCACCTAGGTCACAACAATAGACAAACAGTCTGCTTAAACTAATTACACATGTTCATGTCTTTATTGAACATGCCGTGGGGAAAGTATGTGAACCCTTGGATTTAAACCTGTTACCCCACGACAACATCCGATGAAATGGCAGAGCGCCAAATTCAAATTACTATAAATATTAAAACTTCATGAAATCACACATGCAATACACCAAATTAAATCTACACTTGTTGTGAATCCAGCCAACATGTCAGATTTCAAAAAGGCTTTACAGTGAAAGCAAACCATGCTATTATCTGAGGATAGCACCCCATCAAACAAACAATCATATTTCAACCCGCCATGCGCGACACGAAGCTTAGAAATAAAGACATAATTCATGCCTTACCTTTGACGAGCTTCTTCTGTTGACACTCCAATATGTCCCATAAACATCACAAATGGTCCTTTTGTTCGATTAATTCCGTCGTTATATCCAAAATGTCAATTTGGCACATTTGATCCAGAAAAACACTGGTTCCAAATCGCGCAACAGGACTACAAAATATCTCATAAGTTACCTGTAGTCTTTGTCCAAACAACTTTCCTAATACAACTTCAGGTATTTAACGTAAATAGTCAATCAAATTTAGGACGGGATAAACTGTGATCAATACCGGAGGAAAACAAAGTGGAGCGTGTTCAGGTCACGCACCTCTAACAAACACTACACTTCACTCGACCCTCGTTCTTGACAGCCCTACTTCTTCATTACACAAAGGAAAAACATAAACCAATTTCTAAAGACTGTTGACATCTAGTGGAAGCGATAAGAACGGCAAGCAACTGCCTTATAATTCTAGATTCCCATTGAAAAGTGACCTCAATGGGGTTTTTTTCCTGGAGGGTTTGTCCTCGGTGTTTCGCCTGCCAAATAAGTTCTGTTATACTCACAGACATCATTCATTTTAGAAACAGAGTGTTTTCTATCCAAATCTACTAATAATATGCATATCCTAGCTTCTGGGCTTGAGTAGCAGGCAGTTTACTCTGGGCACGCTTTCATCCGAACGTGAAAATACTGCCCCCTAGCCCAAAGAGGTTTTAATAACTGGTTGACCCTACTTTGGCAGCAATAACCTGAACCAAACGTTTTCTGTAGTTGCGGATCAGACCTGCACAATGGTTAGGAGGAATTTTGGACGATTCCTCTTTACAAAACTGTTTAAGTTCAGCAGTATTCTTGGGATGTCTGGTGTGAACTGCTCTCTTGAGGTCATGCCACAGCATCTCAAATCGGTTTGAGGTCAGGACTCTGACTGGGCCACTCCAAAAGTCGTATTTTCTTCTGTTGAAGCCATTCTGTTGTTGATTTACTTCTGTATTTTGGGTTGTTGTCCTGTTGCATCACTCAACTTCTGTTAAGCTTCAATTGTCGGACAGATAGCCTAACATTCTCCTGCAAAATGTCTTGATAAACTTGGGAATTCATTCTTCTGTCGATGATAGCATGCTGTCCAGGCCCTGAGGCAGCCCCTAACCACGATGCTCCCTCCACCATACTTTACAGTTGGGATGATGTTTTGATGTTGGTGTGCTGTGCTGTTTTTTCTGCACACAATGTTGTGTGTTCCTTCCAAACAACTCAACTTTAGTTTCATCTGTCCACAGAATATTTCCATCCAGGTACACTTTTGCAAACTTCAGACGTGCAGCAATGTTTTTTTTGACAGCAGTGGCTTCTTCCGGTGTGTTCCCATGAACATCATTCTTGTTTAGTGTTTTACGTATCGTAGACCCGTCAGCAGAAATGTTAACATGTTCCAGAGATTTCTGTAAGTCTTTAGCTGACACTCTAGGTTTCTTCTTAACCTCATTGAGCATTCTGCACTGTGCTCTTGCAGTCATCTTTGCAGGACGGCCACTCCTAGGGAGTAGCAACAGTCCATTTATAAACTATTTATCTTACCGTGGACTGATGAACATCAAGGTTTTTAGAGATACTTTTGTAACCCTTTCCAGCTTTATGCAAGTCAACAACCTTAGGTCTTCTGAGATCTCTTTTGTTTGAGGCATGGTTCACATCAGGCAATGCTTCCTGTGAATAGTAAACTCAAATTCTGTGAGTGTTTTTTATAGGGCAAGGCAGCTCTAACTAACATCTCCAATCTTGTCTTATTGATTGAACTCCAGGTTAGCTGACTCCAATTAGCTTTTGGAGAAGTCATTAGCCTAGGGCAGAGCTGCCCAACCCTCTTCCTGGAGATCTACCCTCCTGTGGGTTTTCAGTCCAACCCTAATTTAACACACCTGATCTACTTATTTGCTGCCAAACAAGACCTTACCTAGCTGAATCAGATACTCTAAATTAGGGTTGGACTGAAAACCTACAGGACAGTAGATCTCCAGGAAGAGGTTTGGGCAGCCCTGGCCTAGGGGCTCACATACTTTTTCCAACCTACACTGTGAATGTTTAAAGTTGTATTCAATATAGAAAAAAAGACAATTATTTTTATGTTATTAGTTTAAGCACACTGTTTGTCTATTGTTGTGACTTAGATGAAGATTATATCAAATTTGATGACCAATTTATGGAGAAATCCAGGTAATTCCAAAGGGTTCACATACTTTTTCTTGCCACTGTAAGTGAGTGTGAGTGCAATAGGGTAATTTAAATTGATTTCATTGAATAAACTTTTAAATCAAACAAGGGGACATTAGGTCATATTTATGTGTGTGTATACAGGAAGGCTCTAGAGCAGGGGTGGGCAATTCCAGTCCTCGAGGGCCTGATTGGTGTCACAGTTTTGCCCCAGCTAACACACCTGAGTCCAATAATCACTGAATCATGATCTTCAATTTAGAATGCAATTTGATTAATCAGCTGTGTTTGCTGGGATGGAGAAAAAGTGTGACACCAATCAGGCCCTGGAAGACTGGAGTTGCCCACCACTGCTCTAGACAAGGAGCGCTGACTCAATGTTTGTTTCCATGACAACAGGAGGAGCTGCTAGACAGGTGGCCTCTGAGTGCTTTCTGTCTGGCCCTGTGTGTATGTGTGAGGGTTTGAGAGCGGTGAGTGTGTGCACGTGTCTCCCATCCGAAGGGGTAACAGAAGTTGTCACATAGTGAAGGTGTAAACCTAACTGACTCATATACAGACCTGCTGGAGTCTAGCGAGACACATCATGTGTTTGTCTGTGTAATATCTCTCCTCCATCTGATGGCCTTAGTACAGTACACCCCGTTCTCTTCTACACTTTAAGTTCTATCCATCCCGTATCCATGGAGACCGCTGGCATCTAAAGTGCAGCACACTCCTCTGTCAGACAAGCCACACAAACACATCATTGATAAAGACTTACTCGGTTTCATCAAGCAGAATCTACCCATAATGAAAATGAGATTTAAAACAGAATTGACTCCTATAGAAGTCCTACCATGGTGGTGATGTGTGCAGCTCCCTGGCAGGGTTGGTGGAAGTCAGACACCTCCTGTAGTCTCTGTCTCAGATCTCTCAGTAACACAGCCTGAGACGAGGCCTGGAAGAACCAACGACCAATACAGCCTCCTGCATCCAGACTGCAGATGGAGAGAGGAGGAACATTACTGAATCTATACCCAGATGTAGCCTAGAGGTTATGGTAAGTGTGATGTACCAGACCCATACTCAGGTCCTGGTTGTCTCAAGTAGAGTTGCAGGAACCTCTGCCAGATGAGGGGGAGGAGCGGCTGATCAGGGGTTGTGGGCCAAAGCCTGACACGCCCACCGGTACACCTGCAGACGCTGCAGAGGCGGAGCCACTGCGAGCTTCAACCGCTGCTGGGCCTTCTGTCTCACACACACGGACACATGCAGGGAGACAAATGCACACACAACATACACAAAGAGTCAAACACCATGTTGCCTTCACACAAACTTTGTGGGAAGCACCATGTGTCTCAGATGAAGGATTATCTCTCAAAGTTTAATTTTAAGATCTACAGAACAGCATGTTCTGCTAGTCAGGTGAGAGGTTGGGGTTGGAGTGTACAGTTGAAGTTGGAAGTTTACATACACGTTAGCCAAGTACATTTAAACTCAGTTTTCACAATTTCTGACATTTAATCCACGTAAAAAGTCCCTGTTTTTGGCCAGTTAGGATCACCACTTTATTTGAAGAATGTGAAATGTATTTATTTCAGTTTTTATTTCCTGCATCACATTCCCAGTAGGTCAGAAGTTCATATACACTCAATTAGTATTTGGTAGCATTGCCTTTAAATTGTTTAACTTGGGTCAAACATTTCAGGTAGCCTTCCACAAGCTTCCCACAATAAGTTGGGTGAATTTTGGCCCATTCCTCCTGACAGAGCTGGTGTAACTGAGTCAGGTTTGTAGGCCTCCTTGCTCACACATGCTTTTTCAGTTCTGCCCACAAAACTCTATAGGAATGAGGTCAGGGCTTTGTGATGGCCACTCCAATACCCCGACTTTGTTGTCCTTAAGCCATTTTGCCACAACTTTGGAAGTATGCTTGGGGTCATTGTCCAGTTGGAAGACCAATTTGAGACCAAGCTTTACCTGCCTGACTGATGTCTTGAGATTTTGCTTGAATATATCCACATAATTTTTTTTCCTCATGATGCCATCTATTTGGTGAAGTGCACCAGTCCCTCCTAGAGCAAAGCACTCCCACAACATGATGCTGCCACCCCCGTGCTTCACGGTTGGGATGGTGTTCTTCGGCTTGCAAGCCTCCCCCTTTTACCTCCAAACATAACGATGGTCATTATGGCCAACAGTTGTATTTTTGTTTCATCAGACCAGAGGACATTTCTCCAAAAAGTGCGATATTTGTTCCCATGTGCAGTTGCAAACCGTAGTCTGGCTTTTTTATGGCGGTTTTGGAGCAGTGGCTTCTTCCTTGCTGAGCGCCCTTTCATGTTATGTCTTTTTACTGTGGATATAGCTACTTTTGTACCTGTTTCCTCCAGCATCTTCACAAGGTCTTTTGCTGTTGTTCTGGGATTGATTTGCACTTTTCAAACCAAAGTGCGTTCATCTCTAGCAGACAGAAAGCATCTCCTTCCTGAGCGGTATGACGGCTGCGTGGTGCCATGGTGTTCATACTTGCATACTATTGTTTGTACAGATGACTGTGGTACCTTCAGGCCTTTGGTAAATGCTCCCAAGGATCAACCAGACTTGTGGAGATCTACCATTTTTTTGCTGATTTCTTTTGACTTTCTCATAATGTCATGCAAAGAGGCACTGAGTTTGAAGGTAGGTCTTGAAATACACCCACAAGTACACCTCCAATTGACTCAAATTATGTCAATTAGCCTATCAGAAGCTTCTAAAGCCATGATATCATTTTATGGAATTTTCCAAGCTGTTTAAAGGCACAGTCAACTTAGTG